>NC_079895.1:22149247-22449247 GCF_024868665.1 Triplophysa rosa | reverse complement strand
TAAATGATGACAGAATGTTTGAGTGAAGTATCCCTTTAAAAACGTCTAGTAACGAGTTAGTAAATTAATAATGAATACACTACTGTTAAAAAGTTTAGGGCCATTTCACTAAAATTTTTCTCTCAAGACAATAATGATAGGATACATTTCTTCAGATTCTGGGGCAGGGGTCAAAGGGTGCCTCATTTGAAGATGCAAAAATTGAACACACTTTTGATTTATGTTGTATTCTTTTAATCAAAATACAACTCCCTTTTTGTGTTATTCCATAGTTTTGATCATTTTATTTTACTGATTTTACCTCTTGTGTTGTAATATTTTGTAACCATTCTCCTGGGCTTTGACTTTTTTTCATAACACTCAGGTTAAGTTGACACTCCAAGTACAACTATATAAATAATACGTTTTTAAAATATCTTTAATTTTTTTATAAATAGCAAAGCCATCAATTTTCCAGAGTTGGACATGCGATAAATACGTATTTTTATGGATTAAAAACATCTTGCAAATTAAGAAACAATATGATATTTTAGTCTTTCTATAGGCATCGATTTTTATCCCATACACGTATTTGTGGAATGAGATCCCTTCGGACCTCACGTTACGGTTATTTCTCTACATAAACTGGTGTGTATATTCCTGAGCCAACAGTGAGCAATGACAAACACTATCTCTGCCAAACATCACCGACAAATTGCACATGGACCATTGCATCATGACTTCAGTGAAGGAGATGCAAAACCTGTCCCTTCGCATCCAGACCAAAACAGAAGACGAAAGAGACTGTGATCAAAGACTAAACTCCAAGACCCAGGTCCTCAAGAGCAACGCCTGCCCGAGTAAGGAACAAAGGCAGCAGTATTTTCAGCGAGATCACTGTTCACTCACACTGACTTGTTAGGACTGCTCCTCTAAACATTTATGCTCCTCTGTGTTTGAATCATCTCCTGCGGTGGACAAGAGGACATTCAGGGTCCCTTTGAAGAGTGACTTTGTCCAGCCTCCCATCACCCTTGAGAACAGTTCTGTAACTTCAGAACGAAGCGCTTTCTGAACTTCCTCTCATTTTGACGAGTCAACAGAAAAGTGGTGCATAACCTGAGGACATGTATTATTCCCTAGCTCTCAGCGCTCTGCACACCGCCTGTGGGGCTGCCTTTGTATGGGCATTAATGTATTATTTACAGCCAGGGCCGCCTACGTATTTGATCAAGCCTTGATTAAAACACGTCCAACCTTGAACAATTAAGCTGCTTTTCTTCAAACTTGTTGAGAGCACATATTGAACTTCTGATGTTTCACTTCAAAACACAGTGCCCCTGAGAAGATTCATATCAAAACGTGAGCACAGTAGAGAGCTGTATCTTCAAAAAGATCACACTTAAATAATGGAAAGATTCTTCACTGAGTGAGTTTACACCAGGAGTGTTAAACTCAATTCCTGGAGGGCCGTAGCTCTGCACAGTTTAGCTCCAACCCAAACACACCTGATTCATCTAATCAAGGTCTTTAGGATTACTAGAAACCTCTAAACAGGTGTGGGTTGGGATTGGTTGGAGATAAACTGTGCAGAGCTGCGGCCCTCCAGGAATTGAGTTTGACACTCCTGGTTTACACGAATGATCTCGGATTATTCATGAAAACCAGAAGACATCGTGAGGTCATGCCATTCATTTAAAGCTACAATCCGTTACTTTTGCCTCCATATACATCTTTATTTGAAATATAAAACTGCAGGTTTACGTATTTATCGACGTCAAACTGATATTTCATGCAAATTTGTACCATATACAGCGTAACTTACAAATGTTAAACTGATACTGTTATGAATTGGGGTGAGGTAAGGAAACGGTTTTAAACAAAGTTTTTATGAACTCGCTCAATTCAACTTTTTCGTTTATTTTCAGCCATGAAAAGATTTATTCTGTGTTTTTGTAGGTCATGAACGTGGATACCACATCAGCTGTTTATTCTGCAACTCATTCAATGTGCATTTCTTGCACAATGTTTACGTTTTGACATCATCTCAACTTTAAAACCCTGTAAATACATTTTTCCTCACTGTAAAAATGTAATGGGGCAGATGGGGCGCAACAAAATGTTGTAAAAGAAAAACTTGTGTAAAGTAATACTACATTTTCATGTTATCTTAGACCCAACTTCGCAGTCTGTTTCTTTAATTCACAAATACCTGAAAATTCTCTAAAGTAAAACGGTAAAATCTTTGTAAATTTTTGTAAATTAAAAAAAAAAAAGTAAAATTTTGTACATTTTTTTTAAAAATTGTAAATTTTTGTAAATGTTTGGTTTTTTGTACTGCATTGTTATAAGGATTTACTTTCTTCCATCAATTTCGTGTTCATGGAATAAACTTCCAAGTTCAATCCGTGCCACATCTTTCACAATATTCGAAAATCAACAAAAAACCTTTCTGTGAACACTTCACAGAAACATGCTAAATGCTTTTCTCTTAGTATCAATTAAAGAACATTCTGAACCCTCCTCTCTTCTTTGTGAAACCAGAGGAGTTAATATAGCACTTCTTGTATGATTGTAGTCTCCTTTCGACATATTGCTTCATTATTTCCTCGATTCTGTAAGTCACTGTGGATAAAAGTGTCTCCTAAACGCCTAAATGTAATGTATTTTCATAGTTATGTTTTGTTTGTAAAACACCCACTCCCTAAATGAATGAAACCGTCTATATGTGTAAAATATCTGTCTGTGGATCAGTAAAAACATTTGCTAGTAGAAATTACTATACAGTAAGTTATTGAACAAGCATTAAGAATTTCATGCGTAGATAAGTGAATTAACTAACACTTCCATTAGTGGCCATGAGGGACACGTTGCAACATGGTATTCCTAATTAAAGAACACACTCCTGACAGCTTGTTTCTCCACTCGGCTGCTAAATGAACCATATCAGATTCTCCATGTAGGTAATTATGAATGTTAATGCAGAGGGTTCTCTTCAAATGACGACCCTCGCTGAACATTGGTAACATCAAAAGCCATTTGCTTTTCCTGCCAAGCACGTCTCAGCCGCAGCGTTATTTTTATAAATAAACAGAAGGAAAGCCACATTACAGATGGTGTTTGCCAACAATTTGTGTGTTCAGTGGAGGTATACTGTATTACCTCAGTAACTCAGACTTGGCATTACACCACACAGCTTTTTGCCATTATGGTGTTTACCGTGCATGCAAAATGAATCATGCGTCACAATACTACACTCATAAAAACTTGAACTACAAACTGTGCACTTGTTTATTTCCGAGAAATACACCGCTACTCATGTGCTCCGTAACTAACCCTTCAGGCATAACTAACCCTGCAGACACTTTTACTCCTTCAGTTCTCTGCCCTTCATCCTCTTTCACCTCTTTCGTCTCCCCCACAAGATTTGTACTTGCTAATGAGGTGCTAACTCCTTGAAGGAGGATGCACTGAGGACTTACTTCAAATCTTAATTATTTGTATATATTTTAAACCGGTTCTGTTTAGCCTCCTGTAACTATTGTTGTAATCAAAAATAAGTATATGCATTATACCATGTGCATTATCTAAAGACAAATAGAATTCATTTGCCCTTTTTGTATTGTAACCTTTGTTGTATTTATTTTAGTCTGTAAATCTATATTGTACGCTACTGGCAGGTTTAGGGACTGAACTTCTAACATGTAATAAGACAAGTTTACAAAATAAATAAATATATTAATATTAAAAGATTCTAATTGAATAATAATTTAAATCAAATCCCCATAAAGGTTCATTTAAATGATGGAAACAAGTCTTATTTCTTATGTCAGTGCTTCTAAAATATAGCATTGTATTTGATTACTATTTTGTATTAAATTGATAAATACAAATAATATTATACACAAAACACTTTTTGTGAGCAATATTTATAACAATAATTATTGACTACCAGTGTTAAAACACATACAGTAGCAGATTGTTACTAGTATTTCATTAGATGTTACTGAACAATGCAATATGATTACGAATTTATCATTTATACAACAAATCTCAAAATATGTCAAGTAATATAACATTATTTTGAAACAAACTCCCAGCAGTAATGTGAGGCACCTGAAGTACGTCTGTCTGTGATGTCTACACAACACAACTGACTACCATCTCAATCCAGCCACGTCAAAACACACATGCATTCACAGGGGGTTCACAATATGTTATTGCTCTAATTGGTTTTTTTATTAGACTGCATGTATTTGTGTTTTGTAACATAATTTAAAGAATATGTATAGAAAAATAAAATGACGTGAAGTGAAAGCGTTTTCTCTGTGTATTCTTCTATAAATAAAGAAGAAGAAGAATTACCTGAAATTTTAATAATAATAATAATACCTAAAAATTCAATCATATATCCTTTTAACCTTCAAGCAGATTCATTCAGTATTGATTCGGGTTTTAAAAAATGCACAACAAGCTCAAACTGTTCAGGACAATCACAGTATATGCAGCTGTTCCATCTTTTCTTGTCAAAGTTACAGTTTAAAATCAGACTAATCCATCATTCTGCCATGTAAAACATTAAATTAATGTCACCACAGAAGAATGGATTTTTCAGAGAAATAAGAAGAAAATGCTGATGAAGCAGTGAGTGAAGGTTATCCCAGGAGAAAGATAATGTGTCTCCGAGTTTACTTTACACCGCTTTTCAGGAAACAGAACCTTTGGGGCTAATTTACGACTATGATTACACATAATTTCATCTCTCCCATTACTGACCGACCTTTTTTAAACATTAAACAAACCAAGTCATTCATTATTGCTTTCGCTAAATTTGACACAGTGCGTTTGGTCGGTTTTACTTCTTCCCATAGACTTTATGCAGATTGTGTGTTTAAAACTTATGGCAATAGCGGCCAATTTATGTATGCAAATAGATTCGCCTCTCTGTTGGGTGAGATTACTGTGAAGTGCTGCTATTTGCATTTGAAAATGATCCGGATTGGAGTGAGCGTGAGGCGAGGTGCAGTTAGGGATGATGGGTAAAAGAGAGCTTGCCACGATAATCTGAAAATTGTGTTTGCCTAAATGCTTGCAGTAGCACACCTCGCCAACGCTTTGTAATTTCCCTTTTCTTTTTTTTGTATCTGTCCTTTTTTGTGTACGTGGTTTAACTGTAACGCTGTTAACAGAGTTGCGGTTTAACGCTGAGCCCTCTTTTAAATCTTCAGGGTGCCGTGATGCCTCTGGTTGTGGATTACTAGTCCTCAACAAAGTCAGATTTCAGAGAGGCCAGCACCAGAGTACCTGCAAACACTTCAGATCACAATGAATTAAAAACACACCAATCCCCCTTTAAACTATCCAGCCAGGCTGGCAACACTAGGTTCCTCTTCACTTCGCCACATAAGGATTTTATTCAAGCGGTTACTCTCGAGTATTCAGTGTGAATTTTTCTGTAAAGGGCAAACCTTCAAAGAGACGAAATCAAACGGGATTAAAGCAAAAATGTATTTCTCTCTTCTTACCTGCATCTACACAGTCAGCACAACTAAATAAATAAATGAAACATTGCATTGTGACAGGGGAACAGCACTTGTTTTGGGAATGTTTCGGACAGTAAGGGAGGAGAAACACATTCACAGATGAAACAGAAAAACAAAAGAATTAATGTGAGGTGAAGAAAAAGAACTCCAAGATGGAGATTGGTTGTCACAGACACGCTCTGAGTGTGTATTTGTGTGAGACATGAGGAAAAGAAAAGAAGACATTGGCTCAGACATTCTCCATAACGCTGATGTGTCCAAATATCAGGATACTAATGGCAGGGACAGTACAACTCTTTTTCATATCATTTCTGCAGATACATTTTTAAGTATACATCATATATGTTTAATATACTGGACACCTTATTAATAAATGTTCTAAGATACTGATATTAAAAAGAACATCAGTTTAGTTACTATAAAACAGTAATCTATAAAACACAGTTAATCACAATTGTTTAAAAATGGGGCAATTTTTATTACTTTGGATAAAGTGGATTCAAGTGGATCATCTTCTGCTAACATGAACATCTTATTTGCAAGAAAATGTTCAGGTGCTTCTAAATTTTTCCTTCTCAAATGAATATCTTTAGAATAAAGATAAGGATTGTTTTTCAACGGAAACCAGTTAGATAGGTTATCTTCAATTGTTAGTTATAGACGGTTAAGTTAACTTGCGGTCTATTTATTTTTAATCAGTCTGGCTAGTGGCTAAAAATATAACAAGTTATATTTTATTCAATTTGTATAGATATTTTATTGTAGAATAATTGCATTCAATAAACTATTTGTTTAATATTATTGTACATTGATTTTATTAACAAACAATTTGTTGAATGGGTCGTGTAACTTTGTCGCATTACAGTTCTTCTACTGGTAACTCAAAATAATACTGGCTAGACATACTTTTAACTTGCTAGAAAAGGTAACTTTCTTGTTATTTCTTTTGCTTGCTATCAGAAATAATCTGCAGTCTCTGTTCTTTGCGGACGTGTACCGGAAATTAAGTTTGGGTCACAAAAGCGCGCATGCGCAGTAACATTCGTTTATGTTGTTGCTTTATAACCTATAATATTCTATAATAATAAAGTCTATAATATTCACTTAATGACATCATTTTCCAGGAAGTGACATCATTTGAGATTAAACTAATGCACAAACATCAGAGATTATGCATTTTATAACGCTGTAATGTTTTGTATTGCTGGTTAACATATTTCTAAAAAAAAATCATCTTAGATTACAACTACAAAAATTTGTATACAATGATTAAGAGGTAAAATAATAAATAAAGTAAAAAAAATAATACATCTTCAAGTCATGTAAAATAACCTTCAATTCCACACAGAACAATAGCTTTGCCTCTTGATTTCCATCCTGTTATACATCCTCTTAAGTTTCTTGCCAAAGTACCTCAACTTGAACAGAGCAATAGAGATTATTATACACTCGTAATGAAATACAAAATGGACATATTCATAAAAAGAGTCACAACTCAAAGGATAGCATGAATAGAAGTCCCACAAAATCCGTAAATATTCACCTTAATCTTACATTATGGGAAAATGTTTCATACAAAAGTTACATTTATCACCTCCCACACAAACAAATGAAACTGAATCTGGGACCTCATGCTTTTTCCACTCTTGAATGAGTTAAATCTATTCAAATGAGGATTTCAGACATCAGCTTTTTTATCTCAGATACGTGGGATCGGCTCATGCGTATCATGCATTGGAAGACTGTAGTCATAGCCTTCGTTTAAAGCGCCGTATGAAATCTCACAGAATAGTGTGTCTCCACAGCACACAGTCTCCTGGCTGAATCCCATTAAGCCTGCACGGCGTTGGGTAATGGGATCGGCCACGGGCCTTTATGTTCCTCCTCCCTCCCCCCTCTCCCCCGCTTCACATCACGGCCTGCGAGGATCCCGCATCTCAGCCAGGATAACGTGCCACAGCCCAAGCCACCGTCACAGATGAATATTTATTAAGGCAGCTTTTTGCAAATTTTCTCCTGGATACGGCTGCCCCATCGCCCCTCCCACCCGCTCCCCCCTCTTCCCCTCTGCTCCCTTGGCAAAGCCGGCTGAAGGAGAGAGAGGAAGTGGGGTGGCGGGGAAGCAAGACGGGGTGGGTGAAGGGGCAACTGGGTCTCGTAACACCTCGGGGTCTGAGACATGTGTGCGCAATTTCGATTTCATGTGGGTGTCGCGTTTTGCGTTCTAAGGCAGACACAAGAGGCTTGTGGTAGCAAACGAAACAACACAGTGATGAAATAAAGAAAAAACATTGATTATGAATGACATTAAAAAGGAAGATATGAGGAAGCAAAGCCACTGAACTGTTTTCAATGAAAATCATTTTAGATTGTGAAACATTGTACAATGTTTACTCTCTTGAAAATGCTGGGTTATTTTCAACCCAGCGTTGGGTCAAAAAGAGACAAACCCGACCGGTGGGTTATAAATTAACTAGAGCTGTCAAATGATTAATCGCGATTAATCGCATCCAAACAAAAGTTTGTGTTTACATAATATTTATCTATGTACGGTGCATAATAATTTTGTATTTATAAATACAAACACATGCACATGAATTCATATTTAGGAAATATTTAAATATATTTATTTATATTTACCAATAATTGAAATTATAAATAAATGTTTAGAAATGTTTAGATTTTTCTTAAATATATGCATGTATGTGTATGTGTTAATAAATACAAAATTATTATGCACAGTACATAGATAAATATTATGTAAACACAAACTTTTGTTCTGGATGCGTTTGACAGCCCTAAAATGAACACGTCTGATTGTTTCAACCCAAAATGCTAGGTCTTTTCAACCCATCGTTGACTACACACACACACACACACACACACACACACACACACACACACACACACACACACATCAATAAATGAGCCAAGCACACCCTAGCATTAAAAGTGTCTGAAGTTTTGATGATAAATCGTACCAAACAAAGAGTTCAAAACACGCCAAACTTTTGAAACTAAGTTCCAGCACCCTTGTAAAGAATACGGGTTCACATTTTAGATCTATCTTTTAGATAGTCTATGTGTATGTTGTTAAGATTGTATATTTCTGTGTTGATACAAACCATATAGAAGTGGTGCAGTTTATGTACGAATATGTACAGTAAAATACAGTATATGATTATGAATGACATAACCCTGATCAAGGCAAGATTTGCATGACCTCTGACCCTTAAATTGCTCTGATACGTACCACTGACTTGGACCAGCCTCTAAGGAGGAACACGTCCACACAGTAGAAACATTCAGAGTGTGTAGACAGTCCAGAGCCTGAGGCTTCTCCCCTACATCCACATACTATATTAACATTCCTGCAACCTCAGCAACACAGTTCAGCTTTGAAGTTTCAGAACAAAAGCATGAATTATTCCTATTTTTACATCTACATTAACTCCACAGTCACAAATCGATTAATCTGGCCCGAATATATCAATCCATACAGTATTAAAACATCTCTTTTTCTGGACGCATGACTGTTTCTTGCTTTACATTATCCTCTTTTCTGGCTAATATGTTATTAATTTACCAAAAACCTTCAAAGGGTAGAGTTAAAAAGCAGAAAGAGAGAGAGAGAGTTGGAAATGAATGAGAATAATACTGACCTTTGCCAAGGGTGATGGATGAGAATGAAACACTCACTGGCATCCACTACACTAGAGACGTCACCATGACAACCCAGACAGCCGAGGCAGCCCACATGAATATGTACGACCCACATCTGGACAGCTGCTTTAGCCAATGCACTCTTGGTGCGTGTGTGTGTGTGTGTGTGTGTGTGTGTGTGTGTGTGTGTCTTTATTTGCATAAAGCGTGTGTGTGTGGCAGGTTGCATGTTTTGTGTCTTGTATATATTACTAAGGAATCTTTTAGTTCAAAAGAGCATTAATCTAATTTGATAATTAAAAACATGATGTGTAGAACAAATGTTTTGGGACACAGTCGGGCTAAAATCAAAAACAATTCCTCGGCTAGGGTCGCCCAAGCTTGCGGGTAAAGAGGTTTTTCCAACATTTCCTGAGGATGAACTTCACTTCATGTATTGTAATACAACTTGGTCAGAATACATCCGTCAACGCGCAGCGGTTTGGCGTGACACGTAATTACTGGCTACCCCATGGATGTTTGAAACCATATGGTTTCTGACCCTCTTTTCATTCAAGTCATTTTCAATTAGAGAAATGCACGAGAACACGACGGCCCAAAGAGAGCCGTAGCATGTTCCGAATTCATCCATCACACCGTTTAATCTGAAGGAAAAAAGAGCGCCAGAAAGAGAGCAAGAAAGTGAATATTCTTATTTATACAGCATCTGGACTCTCTTTTCAGATTATTTGTTCTTGGTGCACCCAGCAGTGTGCGTGCACCGTGAGAGAGGCGAGGGAGACGGAGAGAGAGAGGCAGGAAGGGAGGGAGGGGGATGGCTTTGTTACTGTTACTCAGTTCACCTCATTGAATTGTAAATAAGGTGTGATATTTTTACAGAGAGGAAAAAAAGCTGCACAGCCGGTGCACAGCCGTCTGAATGTCTGAATGTCTGAATGTCTGCCTGCGCTGTGCCTTCCCTCTAATGTAACTCCAGCGATCCAAAAATCTGCAGTCACGGCCAACGCGTAAGGGAAATTTGAGTTTAAACATGTAATTCTTAATCCCAAAACAAACGGAAAAGCCACCCCACCGCATAAATCTAAACATTGCGGTTTGGGACCTAAATTCATTTATAAAGCCCTGGACAGATGAGCTGGATATCAGTGACAGCTTAATGATGTTTAAGTACACATTTAACATATGAAATATTTATCTAACTTTTCTCCATCTGTAAACACTACACTGTGATAGACTTGCAGTACAATTGTGAGCAGGGTCATAAGTGTGCTTAACCTCCGAGTCGACATCATCTTAAATAAAAAAATGTAGCTACACCTAACACATTTGACAAAGAAAACATATTTAAGGGATAATCTTTCAATTTTTGTGATATCTGTATTAATAAAACTGATAAATGATAAACTACTTTAATGATACAGTTACAGTGCATTTTTGTGCTTTTGGAACTTGACAGACACAGTCCCCTTTCACTTTCATTAAGAAAATAAAGTGACCACAATATTCTTCACATTTTATTGAGTCTGAAATTTGCATCTGAAATTTCCGCACGTTAAAAGATAAATACGATCCCACGTTGTGTCAATCCCATTTACACACTGCCTCTGATATTTTCATCCATAATCAAAAAAATTGGACTGGGTTCGATTTTCTGCATTTTTCGCATCTGTAGCAAGCATTTTGAGAGGCGTTTGGACAATTCAGAGACACCGTACAATCGAGCGCCAAATACGGAAAAACGCATATGAAAATTTCAGACTGTATGTGCAAAGACCTTAAGACTATTGTTAAAATACATGAAGATTATGGAGGTGTAAAATCAATGTAGACTAGGTAAAATAATCTGGATTTCGGTCAATTTGATGAGAAATGTTTGTGTTCATATTAAAATCTTTAATAACATTTTTTTTTACTTTTACTTATTTTAATGCTTTTGATTGCAGCCTTGACAATGAGCTCAATTTGAGCCATTGTTGATATCTTTTCTGTAACGCTAATGGAGACATTTGTGAGTAGGGTTGGGAATCGTTTCAATTTTATCATTTCCGATTCCAATTCTGATTCTGCTTATCGATTTCGATTCTTATCGATTCCCAGTTTCGATTCCACAGTTGAAGTAAAACATTTAGATATCAACCTGTATGGTCATTTAGCCTGCTTATTGACTTGTTTGCAAAATATATATATATATATATATATTGATGAGCACTGTTTTGTGTATATTTACACATAGAAACACACCTTTTCTGATTTATTACAATTTGTATTATCATAGTTGAACTACATCATGGTTAAACTGCAGTTACTATAATGCAACTATGGTTAATTTGTGATTCCTGCGCTTTAATGCAAATTCTATAGCTAAACTATGCTTGCTATAGTAAAAAATATCGATAATTTTCATAAGGGCTTTTATTGAGATATCAGCAGATCATGCAACGCATGTACTTTTCTGAAAATATGCACACAGGAATTGATGAGGAATTCAAATTTTAATCTCAAGTATCCGATTCCTATTCCTTTCGAGTCCGATCCGATTCCTAGCCTTTCGATTCCGATTCCAAATTGGAATTGATTTTCGATTCCCAACCCTATTTGTGAGATTTCTGCCTTTTTCCCGAGAGAAATATTTGAGAAGCTGGAGATCAAACATTTCCATTTGCTTTCCTTTTAGCATCACTGATGTGTAGAAGATTATTGAGGCATCAAAGGGATCTCATTTGTGATTTTCCTTTAGTATCTACATTTAGTACAGTATAGCATACTATAGCGTACTATAGCATGGTATGGTATGGTATGGTAGGGTACGATATGGTATGGTATGGTAGTATAGTAGTATAGCTTTTTATAGTAACCTTAGGAAATAGTAGGGTATACTACAGTAGTTACAGTATCAATTAATACAGTTAATACTACATAATACTGTAGTATACATTAACAAGTGCATGAATACTATAATAGTCATATACTATACATTTTAGTATAATATAAATTACTACAGTTTACTATAGTAACTACTAAATTACACCACAGTATTTTTATGGGCAATTTTTTTTAAGTTTCTGGTTTTAAAATGACTTCATGGTGAGTGAATAATGATAATAAAATGTATCAAGTTTACGCTTCTCAAGTATTTATGTATTTGTGAGCTATCAGTCAATATTCATTCCTTTTGAAACACTCTTGGTTTCACATATTGTATGGTATTCATTATTTAAGTTAATTCACTTTTCCTTTTTGATGCCATTGTATTCCCTTTTCCATTCGTCGTGGAGCTACTCTTTATTTTAACACGAAGAATTGAAGATCTCAGGTTCATGCAAACATCACTGACACTGAACTTCTCCTTTGCTTTTGTCTTCTCTCCTCTGCATTGTAGCCCAAGTTCAAAAGATGGCCGAGATCGCTCAATCAGCTTGGAGCAGTCGGGTGCCTGATGTGAACTCAACCTGTCCCGCTCTCTCTCTTTCTTGTCTGCCCTAACAACTATTCCGTCTCTTCTCTCTTTCTCTCTCTCTACTGTCCTCCACTCACCTTCTCTTTCAAACATCATCCATACGCTCCTCTGTCTGCCCACTCTTTTTAACTATTCACTCTATTGTTCTCTATCGCTCACCTTTTTTCTCTGTCTAAGTGGGCTATGAAAGGGTGGCTATTTTGAGGAGACCAAAGGGTTGAGCGTTGACCTTGCTCTGTAGATACAACACAACTGAAACCGCTACTCTGCAGAAGAAAGCGGGACAGAGTTTGGTTTTACTTGTTTGAAGTTACGGCGGACGGCCCTTTGAACCTCTGCTCTTATGAATAAAGGTTCCTTTGAAAAACAAGACCTGGACAAAACAAGAGCATCTCACAGGTGATATCGGTAAGCTTGGACGCTCACATAAAGCAGAGAATAGATATGGATAGAGTAAATAAATCAAAATGTTCTCGCTACTTGAATTATGTTGATTATGGAAATTGGAACTGTCTGCAATGCATTTGCATTATAAAGAACGAGACAAAAGTATGACATTTTGACAAACTTTTTTTATATTGTTTTTATCGAATCTAACATTTAAATGTATCATTAAAGCATTTTATTAAGGTTGTCTTTTTAACAAGATTTTTTTCTAAAACCTGTTGTGTAACAATTCCCATGGTTCACTGCAAGATTTCAGCCTCACCATATTAAGTAAAAAAACATGTCTGTTTTTGAAAGGTCAAACACGGGGTGTCTATGAATATTCAGATGACACATGCAAAGCAAATTACAGTTGTTTGCAGCAAACTTATTTGAACCCTCTTGAACTCCATTTGTTGTGTTCAGAGTTTTTCAAGTGGGAATATTTTTTAAGTACAGACAGTTTTTTACATCTCCCTTTCCACAACAACTTATATTAAGGAGTTTTATATTGATACAATGTGTGTTTAGCATTATGAAATATTAATGAAAACAAGTATAGTTAAACAAAAATAGTTTAAATGTACTAATAAAATGATTTACAAATGATGTAAAATTATAAATATTACTAAAATGTAGTGTGTATTATAATTTACAACGGTAATATTCCGGCAACTGAGGTGCCAGAAAAAAAAATGTATTGCATGTTTTTCATGTTGTTTTACACCCAATGTGCCGATGTACTTTTGTAATTTAACTTTAAAATACATAAAATTCTGTTGAATAAAACAGTAGAATTCTGTGAAATACTTTGCATAAATTGTTCTCATCTGGTTTTACTTTAAGACCCAGATTTTATGTGGCAACTGCCAAGATTACGTCTTAAGTGCCTTGTTGTTAATAAAAATCATTATTATATTATAAAATATTAATGACACAAATGTTAACAAAAATGTTACTTATCAAGTAAAATCAATAAATACCATGTTTAAGTTATAATATACAATATAGTGCCTAAACAATAAACTGTAACAAAACTTTATTACGCAACCTAAATAAACTTGTGCAGTTATACAAACAGCAGCCCAGTGAAGAGGCCATAGTTGTGAATTATTGTGAATAAACTACAGATATTGTGCAAACACAACATTTATTTGAAAGATCAGAATAATATAATTCAACACGATTGTGTTGGCATCTGCCTAATCCGGCCAACATGAGCAAATTGTGACAAATCACAAATCATTTTTTCCATTGCCCTTTAGAAATGAATATGCATATTGATTTTGCTTCCCTAGATGTACAACTATATGATTAGTTAGCATTCCATTATTTACATTTCATTTATATTTTGTTTCACAATTGTGCATGACTCATTTATGAGACTGAATTCTTATACACACGTTTAATTCCAGATTATAGTGATATTAGGTGAATCCCCATTAACAGTATAAGGTTGCCCAGTTTTAGGTCTTTTCTGCCACTTTGAAACCCATACGCATTTAATGAAGTGACCCTTCGGCCTGCTCACCCGAGCTCATCTCCACCTTCCACCGCCCCCATGTACCTGGAACAGTGCCCTGCTCTTCCCTTTAATGTGGCCATGAGACAGAGATGGCCCCCCCAACCCCATGACAACCTACCCCCAGCTTCCCAAAAGTGTCACCCAGTCCTCCTAACAAGGGTGAAGACCATATGTGACTCTCTCATTAACGACTACATGAAAGAGACAAGGAGCACAGAGGGACATCTGGACCTGACTGAGACTGAGTGAGAGAGAGAGAGAGAGAGAGAGAGGGGGGTACAAAGCACAGCGTACATCATGTTTAATGAGAGTAAAAGGAAGTTCACATGCGCCCCGCGTCAGCACTGCCCAATCGACTGAGGTCTATGAAGTAAAGCGTCAGATAAAGTGACTGACTGACGTTTTTTCTTACAGTATTACCTTATTTTAGTGTCATCCTCATCTTTTTATCTGTCATCAAAAAATGTAATGATATACTTCTATTTACAGACAGATTTTTTAATTTACTTAAAAACCTGTAATTCAAGGAAGATTCAGGCTCACAAGCTCTCATATTATGAAAACAAATATTCCCCATTGCTTTCAGAGCCCCCCACTGAAGTCCTAGAATCGTCTCTGTGTGAAATTGTGCATACCAGCTTTCCCGCTTACTAGCAACCTTGTGAAATCGTCCCTCTGTGACGCTATCTGCAATGCTTTTCAGAACGCCGCAAGGTGCATTGAGCAGTGCGTTGAAGCCTCGATGCAAGTCATGCGACAAAGTGTTGCATAGAGCAGGGACCAAGACAGGTCTTCTCTCCTCATTTAGTCTTTAGAAAATACAGTCAATCTACTATACAGGAACTACACAAGAAAAACTAGACAGAGAGCTTCACCTCTGCCCATCAAAGCAAAGCAGTGTGCTGTGAGCAGTCAGCACTCTCTTTCAGACACACTGCGGGCCGACTAATAGGACATCACCACCCGATCATTTCCACTGCGTAGTGCTGACAGAGATGTCGTCTGTCTCTCCGACAGCCTCAGCAGTAAATACACACACAAACATGCGGCACATCGCATGCTGTCAGAGGAACAAGTCTCAAAGCTAAATCAATCCCAGGATGCAATGACACTTCTGTCATTTCCCACACCTCCTTTCCCCTGTAGACTCACAAGTACAGCAAGAAACTCCATCTAATGTAGCACAAGCCTCACTCACTCAAAGTGACAGACTCTGTGTGCGAACTAGAAAGTACGAGATAAAAAGACGTGTACATTTCAGTGGCATGAGGGGACAACAAACAACAAACAAATTTCCATTCAAACATCACTTTTTACACTTTTTAAAAGCAACAAATGCACAATGACATCACCGGAAATGCCTGAGCTATCGAAAACCAGGGAAGTAACCGTGCATATTGTCGCGGTCCTTCTGAAACTTCGTATACTGTTTTCCGGAAATAGACGAAACGCTTTACTTTTTAAATGATTACCACTGTTTTCTCAAAGTTGACAGGCACTTTTTAATACTTTTTATAGGTTCAATATTTGCAAAACCCAGTGACAAACATAAAGGGTGAAATCACGAAATATGGAGATAGGAGGTTTCAGAAGGACAGCAGCAATATGGTCAATTAAGCAATAACGCACAATACGAAGTGACTATATCTTCAAAATAAAGTGTACCTTATTGCTTTTTTATACCACGGGGCTGTTGAATGCTTCATTCTGATTGGCTGACGAACGTTCGACGGGTGTGCATTATTTTTCAGTTAAACGCACACCTATGAAGGTGTTCCAGGTCTGCTGACCGCATTACAGTTCCATATCACTTCGCCAAGTTTAGCCTACTGTCCGCCAGTGAATATGTATTTAACAACAGACACAGTGACAGGCAAATTCCATTGTCTGAGAATAAATAACTATTAATATTTATGGACAGCATGAACATTTGAACAACAATGGCGAGAGCACTGTACAGGACTGTTCAGATGAAAAACTAAAACATATATCAAAGGTAACGGCAAACTACATGACACAATCAGCGGGTTAAAGATAAAACACGAAGCACAAAAATAACAACAACAACAACATGTTAAATTGGTCTGTGGAATGGGTAAACGGGACTTAAAACACACAGCAGGAAGCTCCGTGTCACTTTTTTCTCTTAATACTTTTCTTATACGACAGGGGTGTTAAATACGACGAAAACAAATCAAATATAGATACTTGTCTTTTCACTCTCAGTGAAGCAAACGCGTGTGCACGTGCACTGTCTGTCTTCCTCTCGCTCTCGGAAAACTGCATATGCAGCTCAAGCAACGCCTTCAGTTGAGATGCGTAAGAAATTAGTCCTACCAGCAAGTGCATTCCGGGACAAATACCATACAAATGTCTTGAGATAAAACATCGTAACAACGTCTTGTGGTATCGGAACAACGTCTTGTGGTGTTGTGACCGTGGTATAAGCGGAATAATTGACTCCGGTCTGTTCAATTATCGAAAGTTAATGCACACCCGAGGTGTAACGGCCACTCCGCTTCGCGTCGTGGCCGCATTACCACCTCGGGGTGTGCATTAACTTTCGATAATTGAACGGCCCGTCGTCAATTATTCCTTACATAGAAGTTACTGTATAATAAAAATAAAAAGAGTAAAAATCATCATTAAAATACCCATGAAATAAGTATGAAATTAAGTTTTTTCACTAAACTGGTAATCCAAAAAAATACTAAAGAAAGTCACATTTAAAAGAGAAAAGCATTTAAAACGTACAGTCTCATGTGCCCCAAAAAATCGAATGGGCTCTATGCACACGTTACTTGCACATTTAACGCAAGAACCAGTTTCTGGTTGGGGAGACTTAAAGCGGAGAGAAATGGGAAACTGATAAAGATGCTGTACACAGCAGTGGTAAATCGAAGTGCTTTTCTATCGTGTTTGAAATTATACTTTCATAAGTTACATGTCATTATAACATTAAGTAAACAAATACATATATCTGTATAAAGCAAACAAGCGTCATGTTTTGACTGTTTTAGTGACTATTGTTCCATGTAGTATACTGTAGCACAGAACTCCACGATCGGCGGCGGAAGTAATCGAGGGTTCTGAGCATATTCCCCGGAAATACGTCATGCACTGCCGTGCATAGAGCCTATTCTACACTTCAGTGTATACGTATTTTATGTATGTTCAGTACAATTTTAGTATATAGGGTAAACGTAACTATTAAGCTCACCAAAATCTACATTAAGACATTTTTAGAGCACAAGATTTTGATTTTAGAACAAAACGTTCTGTTAAAATAAAATAGTAATCTCTCGTACAATAACATTTAACTTTATTTTAAATGACAAAAGCATTTAAATTAAAATAAACATCATAAACGCAAAAAGTCTGGCTGTGCTTAATGGGTACATTTACGTACCCTTTAAGCACACCCCTGTTCCCATTAAGCTCACATCATGTTTTAATAGCAACCTTTTTAAGGAATAATTGAAATGTTTTATTTGAAGCTACAGAGTCAATCACAAAAATAAAACCGACCACTAAAATAATTTTAATATTTTAATTTCAATGTTACATTTTCACTGAATGTTTTTTATATTAAGATGTAGAGAACGGTAAAACACAAAACATGACTTTAGCTAGGTTTTCACAGGCATGACCACAATTATGTAGCCTCTCAAATGAATGTGAATTTATGTGAACTTCTTTATATTTTTGGACAGACCAGGCATATTTGAGATATGGTTTCTGGTGGCTCACTTTTGAACAGATAACATGCCTCTTTCATCTTTGGGCAAAAACTAGTTCCATCTCGATTTCATCATCTTGATAAATCATTTATTAATCATTTTATAAAGATTACCTTAAAGTGAAAACCACCTGTAATTATTTAAGTCTGTTTATGAAGTGTTTACATATACACTATGTGCAGAATTTTTAGGCCAGCGAGTATTTTGGCCATCATTTTCATGCATATTTTCCAACTCCAAGCTGTATAAACTTGAATGCTTATTGGATTTAAGCATACCAGGTGATATGTATTTGTGTAATGAGGGAGATTGTGGCCTAAGGAGATCAACACCCTATATCAAGGTGTCCATAATTATTAGGCAGCTTGTTTTCCTCAGGAAAAATGGGCCAAAAAAGAGATTTAACGAACTCTGAAAAGTCAAAAATTGTAAAATGTCTTTCAGAGGGATGCAGCACTCTTGAAATTGCTAAGATATTGGGGCGGGATCACAGAACCATCAAACGTTTTGTTGCAAATAGTCAACAGGGTCGCAAGAAACATGTTGAGAAGAAAAGACGCAAATTAACTGCCAAAGATTCGAGAAGAATCAAACGCGAAGCTACCAGGAACCCATTATCCTCCAGTGCTGTCATATTCCAGAACTGCAACCTACCTGGAGTTCCCAGAAGTACAAGGTGCTCAGTACTCAGAGACATGGCCAAGGTAAGGAAGGCTGAAACCCAACTACCATTGAACAAGAAACATAAGTTGAAACGTCAAGACTGGGCCAAGAAATATCTGAAGACAGATTTTTCAAAGGTTTTATGGACTGATGAGACGAGAGTGACTCTTGACGGACCAGATGGATGGGCCCATGGCCGGATCAGTAATGGACACAAAGCTCCACATAGACTCAGACGCCAGCAAGGTGGAGGTGGGATACTGGTATGGGCTGGTATTATTAAAGATGAGCTAGTTGGACCATTTCAGGTTGAAGATGGACTCAAAATCAACTCCCAAACCTACTGCCAGTTTTTAGAAGACAATTTCTTCAAGCAGTGGTACAGGAAAAAGTCTGTATCTTTCAAGAAGACCATGATTTTTATGCAGGACAATGCTCCATCGCATGCATCGAAGTACTCCACTGCGTGGCTAGCCAGGAAAGGCATTAGAGATGAAAGAATAATGACATGGCCCCCTTCCTCGCCTGATCTAAACCCTATTGAGAACTTGTGGGCTTTTCTTAAACGGGATATTTATGCCGAAGGAAAACAGTACACCTCTCTGAACAGTGTCTGAGAGGCTGTGGTTTCTGCTGCACAAAAAGTTGATCGTCAACAGATCAAGAAACTGACAGACTCCTTGAATGGAAGGCTTATTGACTGTTATTGAAAAGAAGGGTGGCTATATTGGTCATTGATTTATTTTGCATGTCAGAAATGTTTATTTGTAAATTGAGTTATTTATTCTCACTTTAAAAGATAAAAATGAATAAGTGAGATGGAAAATTTTCATTTTTCATTTAGTTTCCTAATAATTCTGCACAATAATAGTTTCCCAATAATTGTGCACACATAGATATTCTCCTAAAACAGCCTAAACCTAACTTGTACTTCCTTAAATATTCAGGTGCAAGGGTATTAACATTTTGGATCGACCAAGAGCACTGTAGTTGTTCAATAATACAATTTATCCTCAAAAATACGACTTGCCTAATAATTGTGCACACACGGTGTACTTTCAATGGGGATGAGTTTAAAGGGAGCATACAATGACCTTAATAGGAGCAGAAACTATTTTTAATTCATAAATTTTACATTAAACTTAAAGGACAAGATTTGACAAAATAAATAATCTAGGACATGTATTAAGTGTTTACATAGTTTAATATGAACAAAAAATATTGACAATATCTAACAATACTTTTTCATGTTGATGTCACACTGAAGCTCTGTGATTCTCATAGTAGTGTACCCTTTAAGCTCACCTTAAAATATTATGAAATCTTTAAAAATTACAGCAGTGTGAAACCAAAGACTGTCGATAAACTGTAAATGTATAATAAAATTGTAAATCTAATTAGTTAACCTTACTTAAAAAAAGCATGCAAACCGATTGCCTTAAAAAACGAAGTGAAATGGTAATTGTTGAGTTCAAGTAACTAAAAAAATGTACATCAGATGTACTCTTGACTTAGTGTGGACTACTCAGAATTAACTATTATTATCAACTAAAGAATTTCCATTGAATTTACTGTGTTTATTTAAGTTGAGCTAACTCAAGGTGACATTTCCTACAACTTGGATTTTTTCAGTTGCATTTACTTTAACCACAATCTGATTTACTTAATAAAACCATGCAAACCGATTGCCTTAAAACAATCAAGTAACTGTTATCTCAGTAACTTAAGTGATTCGAACATCCATTATGAATCAAAAGTTCCAATAATCACATGTATAATTACACATAAATCAGTGACACGGTTCAATATTCAATTTTGAACAGTTTTTATTTTGTAAAACATTGACAACCAAATTGTTTGCTATTTTATAAAAATAAAAGTATAACTACAATATACATCCCTGACCTTTAATTGTACAGCTGTTTTTAAATAAAACACCTGCTGATCAATAAAACACTATGACCAGACTTGCTGACCAAACTTACAGACTAAACAACCAACAGGTTGACAAGTGCATAAGCATTTCAATATGAAAGAGCAGATAACTCTGGCACACATGTATTGTAAATAAACTGGCAGCATAGACGACCTCTAAACACTTTTAGCACTTTTAAAATTATCAGCTTGTTGGTTTTAAAGAGATAGTTCACCCAAAAATGAAAATTCTGTCACCATTTACTTACCCCCAAGTTGTTCCAAATTTGTATAAATTACTTTGTTCTGTTGAACACGAAGAAAGATATTTGGAAGAATGTTAGCTATTTTCAGTTCTGGGATATCATTCACTACCATAGTTGAAATTCAGTATTTTTTCTATTTGGTAGTGAATAATGTGCCAGAACTGAAAATAGCTAACGTTCTTCCAAATATCTTCCTTTGTTTTCAGCAGAACAAAGAAATATAAACAGGATTTGAACAACTTTTGGGTGAGTAAATGATGACAGAATTTTCATTTTGGGTGAACTATCCTTTTAAATTAACCAAAAACAACTGAATCCACTGCCATAAACAGGTGCCACTAACTAATGCCAAACATTCTCACTCTTACACGTACTTTTTTTCACATCTAACTCAACAACAGATTTTTAAGAGCTTGCAGTTTTGGTGGCAGTCTGTTCTGTCCCAAGCCAAGCATCACTCTTTGAATACAATTGAAAGTGTTCTTCATGGTTTTTGGATAATCCAAATTTAAGGCATATGACAGCCCAAACAAAACGCACATTGCTTCAGGTAGCTTTGGAAGATAGTCCATTACAATACTTCCCTCAACAATGATGAGACAGTAGACATCAGCTCAAGACAGAAAGAGGTACGTCATCAACGAAAGTCAGGAACCCAACAGATACCTGTTCCCAGGTCACATCAACATCCGCTGCCTGCATAAAACATTAATAACAATATTACAACAAGGAAATGCTGATAAGCATGATCAGCTAAAAATATTATGACTCCATGAACCAAGAAGTTAACAATAACTGCTATGCTTTGGACTACCAACCTGGAGCTAACGTGATTTATGATCTTAAGTGATCTTAAAAGTGGAAAAAATTGACGAGGGCAGATGTTGAATCACACAAGCTAGCTGTTTTTCTAAAGAATGTTGAAAATGAGGATAAGATTATATTACGAAGCCAAACAAGTTACACCGCCACATCAGCCTTCCCTAAAAATATACATTCTGTTTGTCCATGTTAATTTTGTTATTAATAAATATCCACTGGACACTTTATGTGCTATATTTAGAAGGTCTGCCTTTACGAGTAATGCAATTTAACTGTATTTGAGGTGCATAGGAGATAATGTACCCAATAATGAAATTCAAATAGATAAACAGAATGTGTTTTAATAGTAGGGCTGTCAAAAATAATAGATTATACGATGCATTGCGATGCAGATGTGAATGATTGAAGCATCGATGCACAAAAACAAATAACCGATGATTAAAACATGCAATTAAACATTATATGTGCCGGTGGTTACTGTTTTATTATTAATATAAAGTGTTTTTATTATGTCTCATCTTATATGAAACGGTTGCTTTTGACAAAAAGCATATAAATACATCTTTCAGGCTGTAATTTCTAAGTCCTGTGTGTCAGCTACAGATTTCTCAAAGTCAATGTATCTTGTAAAAAAACACCTCTTCTTCCACTTCAGTCATCTGATCTGGACGTTCAATGTTTGATATTACTCCACTTTTAAATTGTGCTGTAGAACTTTGACTGTGAGCTTTACTTTTGTGTGCATTAAATGTTGAATACACACTGCTCTGAAAACAACAGCCTTCATATGGGCATTGTACACTTTGTTTACGTTTTAAATGGGTGCACAAGTGTGCAAAAAACGCTTCTGTGCAGGACTCTATGTATTCACATAACTGGCAGTGAAATGCAATTGGGGTTTATTTGCTTGCCCAAAGTCTGATTGAGAGCGCCAAGCAGATAAATGCACTTATTGGTATTGGCTGTTGCCGTGTGAAGCCTCCATGTTTTAAGCGGTAGTGTTTTAACAACTGTCCTCTTTTGGCAACAGAAAAAATACAATTCTTACAACTCCAGTCCATCAGCATTTTTTTTTAAGATTGTAAGAAAGCGGAAGTCTCTCTAGTAAATGCAAATAAAGTGCATCATTGTGAACACTGTAAAAAAACTGCTGAAATCCTCACCTCCAGTGTACTTAGGCTTGTGTCAATAAAGCAGCATTGAGGGGCTCTCTGGCAGGTGCCACAAGACTCCTAAAAAGACAATACTTTAGTAAAACGTTAGTTCCTGTAGTGTTGTAGCAAATAGATTACTGATACCTGCATGCGTTACCAATTTTACAATAAAACACTTACAACTTATTTTTATGAATGTATATGCTACAAATATATACATTTTTAAGGCCTTAATCACAAAAAATTATTCTGTATTACTTCAACAAATGTTTGCCAAATATGCATTTTCAGTGTCAGCACGTGGTAAAACAGAAAATAAGTACATCATTTCACATTTGTAAAATTACAAAACCTTTTAGGCAATGTAGTGGACAAATATGGACTTGCCAGAACATGTTTTTTTTGTGCCTGTTAACGTTAGCTAAGTCAAGTCAGTCAAGTCACTTTTATCTAAAATTTAAATAATGGTTCACAGACATTTCATTAGTCAAAAATACACTCACGGACAATTATAACTTGCGTGACAACTTACCTTTTTTTTCTTCAGAAATAATTAAATGGTCTTACGTAGTCCTCAGCTGCTGCAAAACCTCATCACATCACAAGTTCCGAAATGTATTTACTGCGCATGCTCTGTTCTTTGTTGCCGCGTGTTTTTCTTCTCTTTTCTGCTCACAGACAACTTCTGCTCTCTACTGCCTCTCGCTGGTGTAGTAAAGTAATTGCTTCGCTTGCCACTACTTGCTTGATTTAAGTCAAATATACTAAAGGCGAAAAGTAAGTTGTTTTATTTCCCTGCAAGTAATCGTAACTTAATAAAAACTAGTCAAATGTATACATTTTGACAATGGAGTAAAGTTAACAAATCATTTGTAAGTAAGGACAGCAATTAGATTTTACAGTGAACATACAATCCAATAACGCCTGTGGATAGGGTTGCACGGGTGTACCGGTGCTACGGTAGCATCGCGATGCTAAAGCTTCAAAATACCTGCGATGCCTCTCTATTTTTGAAACGGTAGTATCAGTACCGTAGGTAATGTTGCATATGCGCATTAATATTCATTTTAACACTTACATACATCTGCCTTTTTGCGGTGTTTATCTCCTAAATGAATGTGTGTTTTGAATGACTCGTACGAATGATTCTAATTAGCGTTTTGAACGAGTTGGTTAAAGGAGTCATATTGCATGGCTAAAAAGAATATTATTGTTTGTTTTAGATGTAACGCGCAATGTGTATACACCATTTAAAGTTTAAAAAACATTGTATTTTCCACATACCGTGCATGTTTGTATCTCCTCTTGCCCCGCCTCTCTGAAACGCGCTGATTTTTTCCAAAGCTCATCGCTCTGAAAAGCGAGGTGTGCTATGATTGGCCAGTTCACCAGTGCGTAGTGATTGGTCAAATGTAACGCCTCTTACCATATTCGGAACATCAGGTTCCAAAGCAATTGTACTGAGAGGCGATACAATGAGATTTACAATTACGCCCACCTTAACTACGTGTAGATTTGGGCGGTCTTAGTCAAATCATGTTACGAAGTTATGTAGATTCGCCGGGGTGTGGTTACACGAGGAGTTTCAGGCAAGTCTGGTTGAGCATTCGCTTTTAGATAGAATGCATCTTTTGTTCCCACACTTTCATTTGTGCAATTTTACGTGTCTAATACATGCATGGGCAACTTATAACACACCAAAAACACAGTAAAACACGTACTTCCGCCATATGACCCCTTTAAATGATTCACTAACTCAGTGGAAAATTGATGCCACCTACTAGCCGTCTTAGTTCTGCATTTAAAGTAAGCCTAATATTTCCCTTTATAAAGACTGCTGTATCAATGAAATTTGTTACACATTTGAATTAGTTCCCACGTGAAAAATTATCTAGTGTACTTTAGTATTTACTACAGTAAACTACTATAACTCATAGACACTAGTGTTTTTGAGTCTTACGATAGTAAACATAAGTAAATTACAGTATTTGCTACAATTTAACCAATTAGTACAATTAATACAACAAAATATTATAGTGCAAAGTATAATACGGTTTACTATAGTAAATACAAAATGTTTCATCTAAATCTGTGTTTTTTTGTATAGATTTGAATTATGAACATGGCACAGCATCGTGATACTACTTGGTATCGAGATACTTCAGCTGGTATAGTATCTTAAGACATGTTTATGGTACCGTGACAACCCTACCTGTGGAGTAATATATTAGTGTAGCACACAATCTTCTACAGATAGTGAGCTGACTATGTTCAGTAGCATCTGCTCTATTTTGAAAAAACAATCTTTTGATTTAATTGTAATTATTTCCCACATATTTCCCACATTCATGTTCCAGGTTATAATGCGCAAAAGTTTAAACATTAATCTCTTAATTTTGTATTAAGCAGTGATTCTTACATAAAGGTCTAAACAACTAAAAACTGCACATTTAAAGAGTTACTCTTCTGGTTAAAGTTTTCAGACAGTTTTCAGAACAGGCACCAGACAGTGTGAACACATGAACACTCATATCTCCGTGTGTAATAGTCTGATTGATTCAAAATTTCGGGAGGTTTGTCATAACAAACACATCAATTGTTTAAGACATCAAGAAGGATAATACATTATTTTTTCTTTTTATAATCTGAGCTCAAAGATGGAAGTGTGTTTAATGGGTACATGAGCTTTATAGGTACGTTTACCCTGTATTTTGTACAAGATCTACAGATCATTTCTTGCCAGTGGTGGACAGTAACGAAGTAAATTTACCTGAGTACTGTACTTAAGTACACTTTTTGAGTATCTGTACTTTACTTGAGTATTATTTTTTCTGAGTACTTGTACTTTAACTTTACTACATTTGAAAGACAAATATCATACTTTTTACTCCACTACATTTATAAAAAGGTCCAAAAGTAGAAAATGGTTTCTATGCAGCGGGGTTTCCTGTGTGCGCAATTTATCTGGCTTGCGATCTTCCAGGACCTTTTACTGTTGCCAAGTATTTCAGTTTGTCTAAGCTCGCGGTTTTCCGGCAAGCTTTGAATGGCCATTTGGCAGACTTTTTTAACGCAAATCTGGCAACTCTGGGATCTTCCCCGCTAAACTAATGTAAACGTATAGGCGCTGCTACACCGTTGATAGCGCTCTAAAAAGGCAAATTGAAGAATAAAAGACGAAAAAGGCACTTTAAAGTGTGGTGTAATCATCTGTGGGTTACGATCAGTCAAAGATCGTAGAAACATTGTCATGAAAATGATCGGCATAACGGCTAAACGGTAAATAAGCATCACATACACCTTGAGCTACGCGTGTGTGTTAACTTCTGATCTGCTGCTATATCATTTAAAGCGATTTGGAAAATGAATGATGTTTCTACTGAAGTAACTATAGTTGTATTCTTGTTGAAATAAAAACAATAGAACCCTGCCCAAAATACAACATAAAATGTAATGGATTTAATGGTTATAATGGGAATTGNTAACTATAGTTGTATTCTTGTTGAAATAAAAACAATAGAACCCTGCCCAAAATACAACATAAAATGTAATGGATTTAATGGTTATAATGGGAATTGTACTATGGATACTTGTTGTCTTCTTGTACGTGATGGATTCTATTGGTGGGATGGTAAATCATATTGGAATAAAACCCCAAACACACTACAAAGAGGAATTTAATTTAAAAAATCTCATTTGAATTCTTTAGTAAAACCACAGCAACTAAACATACCATAGTTTCATTATACTAGCTATAGTTTATGTTTGTAGTTAAATTATGGTAATACAAATGGTAATAAATCCAACAAACACAGGGCTTCTACACTTAACTATTTACAAGAACCTTACTACTTACTGGTAAATTGCTGCTAAAACTGGTAAAGGGAATATACAAAATATAAGAACACTGCTCATAAATACATATAGGCCCAGGGGGCTAATGAGGATATAATTAGGCTAAATGATCATACAGGATTATATCTAAACGAAACATATATGTGCTAAACATGTGAAGCTCTTAAAGGAGTTGCTCACTGCAAAATTTGCCCCCATTGACTTTCCATAGTAGGAATAAAAACTACTATGGAAAGTCAATGGGGGCAAATTTTGAAGTGAACTACTTTAATACAACTGATACTGTGAGCTACTCGGTGTATTCAGTAGGTTGCTTCAGAGGCATAAGGTATACGACAATAAAACAATGCACAACTGACATAAAGGAAATTTACTTTTAATACTTGATTACTTTTAAAAGCACGTACTTCTGTACTTTTACTCAAGTAAGAATCTGTCTTTACAACTTTTACTTGTAGTGGAGTAATATTTGACCAGTAGTATCTGTACTTTCACTCAAGTAAGGAAGTTGTGTACTTCGTCCACCTCTGTTTCTTGCACAGCCACTGGGTGAACATCATATGAGATTGTAGGTATAAAACTGCACTGGAGTACAGTACAAAGGTGGCATAGAATTTTGTTTAATAAAGAAAGACTTCTCCAGACCTCTGTGTTTATTCTCCTGTGCACACTATCCCTTTTCCATTAGCTCTCCGCAGGAAGAGGGAGGAAGGTTACATGCGCGCCATCACAGTGAGGGCAACAAGGACCCCCGTGTCGGACTAAGAGCACTCTCTCCTGGGGTACTGTCAGGGGGAACAGCTGGGTCCCTACACTTTTTGACCTCTAGCTTTTAATGGCATATCACCTTCCTCCAACTCAAATAAAGCCCTCTTCAGCAGATCTGGTTTACTTCACCCTCACCCCTACACCTGACATGACATCGCTGTCCTAAATGACATCACATGCTAATTGGTCAGTGATGGTGAATGTTTTGTAAGGCCTTTTCTTCTGCCTGTTTTTATAAGTTCTAATATTTTTTGTGATGTTACACTTGACCAAAAAGTCATTAAAAGTTTGGTTAAAAAAGTTTTCAAATACAACTCTGGGGGAAAAAAATAGTTTTTACATGTATGGTGGTCATTCCATTTCAGTGTCTGTTAAATTCCAACCAAAGCACACCTCAGGAGTGATGCTAAAAGTAAAAATGTAAACACCAAAGTGAAAGACTGAGAGAATGAAAAAACACATGAAAACTGTGAATAAAAATCAGGCTCATTCCATGAAATATTTTTTTTAAGCTTTTCCTAAAATAAATGTGAAAACGCTATATTAGGTTAAAAATAATAAGAAATTAATTTGCAGTACCTTTGTTACTTTGACCAGTTTTCAATTTTCTGCAAATGAATGGCAATAAAAATATTATTACTATCATTCTATTTGGAATTTAAGAGAAATCTTGTTCACATAGTAGGTTGCAAAAGGACACAAAAATTATAAAAATAATAACACATAAAATATTTTTTTTAGGAAAAATGAAAATAATTTTACAGTGGAGTCTTAGGGAGTTCAACCAAAAATTATAATTCTGTCATCATTTACTCACCCTCTTGTCATTTCAAACCTGTATGACTTTCTTTTTTCCACAGAACACAAAAGAAGATATTTTGAAGAACAAAATGACAAGATGGTGAGTAAATGATGACAAAACTTTCATCTTTGGGTGAACTATCCCTCTAATCTTTCTAGTTTCTAGGGCTGCATGTATTGATCTAACGTGAAAACAGAGGTTCAATGTTTACATTTGTATGAACATGCCTTTGTGTTTTAAATGACCTTTTCTTTTAATTTCCCCTTGTTGTTATTCACCCCAAAATGTAGAAAACTGTAGAAAAACCTAAATGTATAATAATTTATAGTAATTCATAATCAGTGTTGGGTGTAACTAGTTACCAAGTAATTAGTTACTGTAATTAAATTACTTTACCTTTGAAAAAGTAAAGTAAGGGATTACTCTAATTTTTTTCTGTAATTTAATTACAGTTCCTTCTGATGTAATCAAACTAAATACTTTGTGTAATATTTGTGTGTGCAATAGTTGAATTGACATCAAAATTCAAAGTCTAACTTTAAAATCCGTGCTTTAATGTATTATTCTCACATTTGTAATACTTTGGTCAGTTAATAATACTACTTTGTGTAGTTTTATATTATTTATTTGAATGAATTAAAAGAGCCGTTTCATGTCTATCCTTGAATCACTTAACTAAGCAAGGTTGATGTAGGATATAGAAAGTAATTAGTAATTAGATACTTTCGGAGAGAGTACTTTTGTACAGTAATCGAATTACACTGTTGAATATGTAATTAGTAACTAGTAGTTAATTACTTTTTCAGCGTAACGTGCCCAACACTGTTCATAATGCAAAAACCTCAGCATGAAACGGAAGTTGCGACGATGTTTTCTTCCCAAGTGTGCTGTTGCTGTAATTCTAAGTATAACAGCTTCTGGGTTGAGAGAAAAATGTAAGGCGGGGCTTTATTTTGACCTTTGGGAATTGATTGGATTGTTGCAAGTTGCAAGCGTGGCCATTGGACAGTGAGTGTAGTCCCGCCCTTAGGCGAGCCCTTATAACAAACACTGCAATATTACATTAAAAAAATGAGAATTTTGATTTAATGGCATGACTTTAAAAATATCAGTACAATCAATTGTTGTATTTAAAAAGTTTCTTAACTATATATTTGACAGTTTTGCAAATAGTGCTAACAGTTGTGTTCTGCACTTGAAGTCATCACAGGACAGTGATCGATTTTACATGTAAACTTGATTTGATTTCTCATGCAAACACCTACAGCACCTCTTTCAGTAGTTCAATGCAATCTCTCTTGTATCATTTTATTTTTATTTTCAGTCAGGGACCGAGGGTGCTCATCTCAGCCCGCGGTGTGTGTATGTGTGTGTGGAGAGAGAGTCCCTCGCACAGGTAAATTATAACTCTCACAGAGACAGAACTCGTTAGCCGGCCTGTCAATCAACGCGAGGCACGTTGGGGAGGCAATCACGCTGTCGCCAGCAAAGAGGTCACCTATGAAGACATTCATTTTCAATTCATCCATCAGATCAGCACTGAAATCAATTTACCGCACATCCATGACATTGGCCTGCCCCCATGGCAACCAACACAGCAAAACTGCTAGGAATTCAAACTATATCTGATTACCAAAACACCCAAATGCTATTAAAGTGCAGAACATAACCGTCACCGTAATCCAACATTAAACATATGCTTAGGAGTAAATAAATATAGGCTTGATTGTGATTATTATCTACCCGTAAAGATAACTCCTTATAGATTCACCACTAGGTTGAAGGTATGGATACGCTTGCTCGTTCTGTTTGCGTCTCTTGCAGGGAGTATCCTGTATGTGCTCATTGAGATGCAGTGGGTGACATGCAGGCCACAGGGAGATTTCGCCATGTGTATTAAATTAGATTTTGGCATTCTGCATATGTCAGCACGATAGTTTATTAATGGTGTTTGTTTTTGAAAAACTGGAGAAATATGATAAAAAAGGAAGATAAAAGAGAGGATGAATGAGGACTGAGGGAGTGTGCCGAGACTGGGGGGAAACGGGAACAGAGAGGGTATACAGCTGAGTCATCAGAGCACCAAGGACATCACATTGCAGTTTTTGTATCAATAACAATACACTTATTATTAACAGGCACACAGGTTCTCGTCATTCACATAGACCCATCTGGAATATTTGTTTATTAAAGATGTAATTTATGCATCACCAGGAAGTGCACAAAAACATGTTTGTTTACTGTAGAAGGTTTTGTGAACATGCCCTACATGCTCTGCCATTGGTTAGAAAAACAGACTCATACTTTTTTTGCAGCTAAAACGAACAGAATCTATGCACTATGCATTCCACCATCAATTTTAGAAGGGAAATATTGTCTTAAATTGAAGACTTAAAGGCAGGATAGGTGATCCTGTCCAGAAACATTTTTTGTCATGCTGGTTGGAAATCTCTTTACATCCTGATAGCAATCAAGAAGTATAGTGGTCAAATAATATTTTTATAATTATGTATCGTCCATGAAAGGTGTAGGACCAAAAAACGTTCGCCCAATCAAAACGTTCTGGCCTAACGCTGTGACTGGTCATGTGTACATTTTCAGCCAACGCATTTTGCCTACCATTGCGCACCCTGGTCACACAGACACAGAGGTGGACGATGTACACAACTATTGTTTTTATTTCAACAGGAATACTTCAACTATAGTTACTTCACTAAAAACATCATTCATTTTCCAAATTGCTTTAAATGATATAGCAGCAGATCAGAAGTTAACACGCACGCGTAGCTCAAGGTGTATGTGATGCTTATTTACCGTTTAGCCGTTATGCCGATCATTTTCATGACAATATTTCTACGATCTTTGACTGATCGTAACCCACAGATGATTACACCACACTTTAACGTGCCTTTTTTGTCTTTTAATGTTCTATTTGCCTTTTTAGAGCGCTATCAACGGTGTAGCAGCGCCTACGTTTACATTAGTTTAGCGGGGAAGATCCCAGAGTTGCCAGATTTCCGTTAAAAAAATCTGCCAAATGGCCATTCAAAGCTTGCCGGAAAACCGCGAGCTTAGAAAAACTGAAATACTTGGCAACAATAAAAGGTCCTGGCAGATCGCAAGCCAGATAAATGCGCACACAGGAAACCCCGCTGCATAGAAATCATTTTCTACTTTTGGACCTTTTTATAAATGTAGTGGAGTAAAAAGTATGATATTTGTCTTTCAAATGTAGTGAAGTTAAAGTACAAGTACTCAGAAAAAATAATACGCAAGTAAAGTACAGATACTCAAAAAGTGTACTTAAGTACAGTACTCAGGTAAATTTACTTCGTTACTGTCCACCTCTGCACAGACATCATACGTCATCAGCACGCTCACGACCGATGTGTCAATATAGGGAGAATGGTGGACAATCGACAACAATAAAACTTTTTAAATCTTGCCGAACCGACAACGAGTAAATCTACAAAACGAAAGTCAGTTTTTGAAAAAGCAGTGACGAAAAAACATCTAGATCATGAAAGAGGAAAAACTCGAATTAACATCGGATCAGCTTTTACACGATGGAGACAGCTCCGGCAGGCAAAGGGTCTGAAAGACGTTACCATGGTTGCTCTCTTTCTTTTGGACAGAGAAGAATTTCATGGATTTAGTTTGTAATTCGTTACCTGGATTTACAAAATACATTCATGTGTTTGGAGGAGGCGTGGCTTTGGACGACGAATCGCATAGAGGGTGGAATTATAATTTCAGTGCTAGCAGGCTCAAGTTAGCACCTTTCCAGATCAACCACCCCACCTTTAATGGTTTTATACTAACTGAAAGTATAAGCAGTTTCCCAGACGAGGACAAGTTACGTCAAACGCGTAACACAAGTCAATAAAAATCTATTTGTACAGCACATTGTACTCTTGATGTAGTTTTTAGCTGTTTTGCCCAACATGACCTAGGACCTTGTCCACACTAATACGTTTTCCTTTGAAACGAACATTTAATTTTAACACACTAGTGTTTTTTAGCGTTTTCCAGTTGCTGCCCATTCACTCTTCAATATGTGTCATTTCTGTCAGGTGATTATCTACTTTCCACTTATAATTATAATTAATTTATTATAATATTATAATGCTGCGGCAATCTAGAGTTTTTTTTAAATAGACAGAGGTATGGAGGTATGGATGTTGCTGCAGCTAACATGCAACTATAAATTTATAAAACTATAAAGTCCTAGCGATCCGCTGGCGACAATAACTGCAAGTAAACATTATCTTTCCTGTGTAAAATGCAATATAAAGTATGCAGCGTCTGATAGCCCCGCCTCACGTCCAATATGCAAGCGAAACTGCGACCATTGAGTGTGAGAAGTGTCCAGCATTCCACACTTCATATTTTCGGTTGAATGAGTGCATCATCTGGGTACACTACATACACTATTTACACTACAAAATGTCGTAGAATAGTACATAATTGGATGATTTGGTACACATCAGAGTAATGTTTTGAACATAGATGTATATACATAGATGCCTCACTAGCGGCTCTTTCGGCGTGCCGCTATTTTCAAGTTGTCTAAGACAATACACCAAATTGTAAGCTTTGGCTAACATAACATTGAAAAGTCCAATGTGTAATTTTTTGGAGGATCAATTGACAAAAATGCAATATACAGTAATACACATAACTATGTCTTCAAAGGTGTACATAATGAAACTTGCATAATGAAGCATTACATTAGAATGAGCTATTTCTATACACCGCGGGTCCCCCTTGCATGTAATTCGCCATGTTGTTTCTACAGTAGCCCTAAACAGACAAACTCCTCTACCGAGCGTGTTTCACCAAATTTCATACACTTGACCTTTAAAACATTTAATATTGAATTAATAAATATATTCTCACTTTTCATAAAGATCCATTTTTGAACGCGTCTCGGATTGTTGATCAAGATGGCAGAGCCTCAATGTGTCTGGAGAGCTCAAATGTGGCATCTACATACTGTACATATAAATTGTTTTGATAGCACCATATAGCCACAGTTTTTACAACTTAGTTGTCTATGCATACTAAATAGAAATAAAAGAAAGTATTAAAACAATAAAAAATGACAAACTTTCGAATATTTACAACGTGTCTACACCGGAAGCGACCGCAGCGATGCGACACGACAAAATACATTAGAAACGCTAAAACAATTTTACATTTTGTCCACACTGGATAATTTAATCATGCTGCCAATACGAGTGTAGTGTAGTGCACTCTGCACTGGGCTGTGTTACCATGTTTACATATATCCATTTTGGACAAATTCACACAGAATATACAAAATAACTTATATATTTTAAAATTGTATACATTTATTTGCATTAACATTGTACCACTGTGTAAAGGAAAAAATACCTATCCACATTATCATCCCCACACATACAATATGTGGACACTGGATGCTACAATACGTTTTTGCAATAAGGCAATAAGTTTTTGACTTCTCTATACTTTAATTCCACAGAACAGATGCCATTCACTCCCCCCACCTTAACATGCAGGTGTGACAGTGCCAACAGACTAAAGGTGTGAGTATAGGTCTGCAGGCCATGACAGGGTGCAGAGGGGCACAGATGCACATCAGATCAGTAACATAACTAAACCCCTATTTTTCCACCTTTCTCTTTCCACCTTCTCCGTGCATGAGGCAGCCTGCGGAGTGAGGGCATCTCAGCGGTACCCGAGGCTGATCTTTGAACAAAAGAACACCAGAGATTCAATTAGAGCAGGTTAACAGCAGAGGCGAGGGAGCCTCATTAGTGGGACTCTGTGTTTCGTTTGGACAGGTAACAAGTTATCTAGTGTCTGATCATAAAACATGTACAAAGAGGCTGAAAAGATATCTATTTTCAGAGGGAGACATATCTTAGAACAGGGGTTACTAGGGATGCACAATAAATGATCAGCCATATTGGTATCGGCCGATAAATGGTCATTTTTAATGTTATCAGTATCGGCCGATAATTAAATTTAGGCCGATGTATTATAGCCGATAAATCATAAATCATTTCCTCTGGTTAAACTTCTTCAGCTGCACACTGCTCACAGTTAAAATACTCAACTTTCTGTCATGATCATTCACTGTTATTAGCAAAACATTGTTGATGTAAGTACAGTATGTAGATACAGTATTTATGAATGTGTAAATTATAGGAACAAAAGCATGTTGTTTGAATCAGACTGCTTTCTTTCTTGGCACCTGTTAGACATGTGGCTATTAAGAACATTTTTCTGGGTTGCTCTGGAAGGACATCTATAATTTGTTTATTACATAAAAAACATACCAGAAAAGTTTGAAGGTTAAAGAATCGTTAACAATTCACTGCAGTGAATGTTTTCAAATAATGCCCACGTTTTGCCTTTTGTGTCAGTCTTAGGGAATTTTATATTAATATTTAGATACTGTATATCAGGCAATATATCGATTATCGACTTCCAATGTTTGAATTATCGGTTATCGGCCAAAATGTATACATAACGGTGCATCCCTAGGGGTTACCAAAACTTTTCATTCCAGGACCTACCTAGACAGGTATAATATTTCTCACCAAAATATTTGTAAATTAGAATATGGATAAAACAATACACACATCATTAATCTGATTAATTATAGACTTTTTAAATCTTGATAAGTTAATATTCTGTCCGCCACATACCAGATGTGGTTTCCGGGTACAGTTATGGGTTTTGGTCAATAATCCCACTGCTAAGCTTTAAAGTACAGTCTCAGGAGAGAGACTCTATCACATGAGAAGGTTTGGCACGGGCTCAGACCGTGACACTTCTGGTGCCATGGTCACCACTGGAACAGACTCTTGAGGAACCTGAAATCTGCCACATTGACAGTGTGTTATTAAAATTCATGTGTCGCAGGGGCATTCTGCTAAACGCACAACTAAACCCTGCTCAAGTAATGCTGGCTCAATGTTGATTCAACACTCAGCTCAGAGGATGGTTTAAGAAATGCAATGATCATTTCAGAGGCTAACACCTCAGGAGAAGTGATGAGAGGACTTGTGCCAGCTGAGTGGCAGGACGCAAATGAAAGAAACTGAGCTGGGATTGAACTCGGTTCCTCTTTGATGAGAAATCTTGTATATCTGTTTGAATAGCAGCTGTGTTTATGCAAAGCATTTCGAAAGGAACAGAAGACACGTCACTCTGCGCTGCTTGGATGTGAGAATGTGCGAGTCTGAAGAGCAAAGGTTAATTTCAGAATGAACTGAATTACTAAAATGAGCTCGGCAGCCGGATGCTTCGCTCAGGAGTGGACTTCATTAGGGTTTGTAAAAGAAAACGGCATTACAAATCAGCAAAGAATCAAACTTGGGTTTACAACCCAACAGTATGTTGCCGATGGAAAACGTAACTAATTCATTGCAGGAATAATTGTGAGAAAATTCAGTGTGTAAAATACAAATGGTGCAAGTATAGTAGCGCCCTATATTGTTTTACAGTATAATACTAATTTACATAAATAAAATGTATAATAATCATTAGAAATTCAAAAATATAAATGCTTTAGACATTTTCATTAATTTTATAAAAATAAATGACAGAATTAAGTCTGTATATGAAAAGTACTGGAGATACAATCAAATTCTTTTCTAGTGGCTAGTCAGACAAAGATTTAGGCAAAAATCAATACCATTTAATAATGTAATTGTGTGCACACGTCTAGACGCACCGCCAGCAACAGTTTTAAAAATGAACACATCAGTAAGTGAATGAGAAAAGTTGACAACAGCATGCAAATATAATCAAAAGACAACACTTAGACATATTAGAAGTCAGTCCTTGTTAAAACAAAAGGAAAACTGAATGTGCAACATAATACATAAAATTTATATAGATATATTACAATGTACTATTAAAGTATTAAACACACTACAGTGTAGGCATTAAATACAGAGTTTTGATGTATACAATTTAAATATTTTTATAATGTATTCTGGAAAAATATTTAAAAGTATTGTATTTGTCATTTAAAATCGATTTGTTTGCGAAACATTATGTCATCTACATTTCATTGATTATTTACCTACCAAAACTTTGTGTGGAATATAAAAAGGCATGAACTCCAAATGAACATCTAAATGTCACCATCACATATAGAAAAATCTTTCTTGGAACCTTTGATGTCCATAAGAAAACCATTTTATTTTGCAGTGACAAAGTCAAAAGCTTGTCCTTTATCATTAATGTACTGTAAATGAGAAACTGCATCACTGTTACAGCAAATGCTTTGAATAAATTCACCATCAGAATACAAGAGGTAAAAATCTATAAAGGACATGCCAAACTGTAATGCCATCTAGTGGATCAAAAGTGACCTGGTGTAGACAGCAAACAATAACAAATGTAATCAAATGAAAATTTACCAGAAAAGTCTGATTTCATTTTTCATGCTAATGTTATATTCATAAATGATGAAAATATTGTTGCAAAAGCATCTTGACGTCATTTTCATATTTACATTATCAACAAACAGTGATGAAGACAAGATGAGGACAATTCAGTTCATAACTCAAGCACTCACTACATTCAACATGCTTGCCAAGACAAGGCACCATGGGTTATTGGATAATTAACCTCTATTGACACGCCTTACATAATCAGATCAATAAAGATCACTAAAGTGCCGGTGTAGGACATGATGTACCATCAGCATCCACCACCATAACACCTCATTAGCTGTAAAGGACAACTTTAAATCAGGCAAGGAGGAGGGATCCTCATGCATTTGTTTTTGCACTGCTCCAAGGCATATGGGGTGTTGTAGAACGGGGTGGTGGGGTGTGAGAGGCAGATTTTGCATGCAGATATTTTAAATGCAATTGTCTTCTTTGCGCGGCAACCGAGGGGCTCTTTGGAAATTGACTTTTTGATTATTCATTTAGTGCGATAATTAAATAGTCTTTGCCCTGGGAATGAAGAACAAGTGAACCATGCCGGGGATATCTAACAGGGCTTGACGGATCCTTTAAATAATGTTTATTTATCTCCACTAATATTATGCTGCCTAAACAAGGCCCGCTGCTGCTCTGTGACCTGTGTCTTTCATATAAGAACTCCCGCATTCGTCTTGTTTTAAGAATTTTCCAAGTTTTAACTTTGACCCGGGGGTTAAATTAAGACCGTCTTTAATCTTCATTAGGATGTATTCTTCAGGATGAAAAGAGCAGAAAAAGTAAACACTTTTTTCTCATTTGTCATGAACAGATTTTTTTTGGGGGGGGCTAAAATGTATAATTGATATATAAATGCCCTTTGAATTGAACAAGGTCTCCAGTATAACTCTAAGCCCATCTAAGAGTATAAATTAATAAATGAATACATGAACATATTCATTGCAGATCTACTTTGTAACGCATTATGCACCGACTTCGGTGAATTTCAGCCCGATATATCATTATACTTTCATAGCTCAGTTTTACCATTGCCCACCACTCCAACATTAAGAAATTCAGTTTGTTGGAATGTATTTACTTCTTTCTAATGTCAATTCTTTTAGGGTTCAACACAGGTCTCAAATTTGCAATTCCAGTGATATGTTAAAAACATAACCACCCAGAATATATATAACGTGAAAGAAACAGCTTTGAAAGCCGCTTTAAAGTTTCGTGTGAGAGAATGCGACGACAAAGGAGTTCTTTCACTGCATTCACTGCAGCTGTGGAACTGAACTTCAACTCCATAACTAAAGCTTCGATGAAAGCTGGAGGACCACTGGAGATTTCAAACAAACATGAAGACAAGGGAACATTTTCAGAAATTAGTGAGTAGGTTTTTCTTTTATTGTATTGTGTGTGTGAGGGTACAGAGGTTATTTGAACCTGTCAGCATCTGTAGCAGCTAAAATACATGTTGTGAAACTGCTTTAAAATATGTTGAGTTGGGCTCCTGAATATTTTACATGAAAACTCTTAAATATTATTTCCTAGAATGCAATCTAAAAGCAATTTACAAAGTTTTCAAACACACACACAAGTACCTGATGCAAATATACAGTAGATCTTAAAGCGGAATCTACTTTTATGAATGTCAATATTTTAAAATCAATCTTAAGTGATGACACTGGTAAACAAACTTTTTATTGCTGTTCTTATAATGACTTACTGTGTGGTTTATACACATACAAGGCTTTAGGGGCAATATTCTCAGTCAGTGAAAGATTTATTATTGTCTAGTTGATTTTACAAGGGCTCGCGCGCTCAGACAGTTTTCCGGCTATCTTGAGTCGAAACTCTGCTCAGATGAACTGTGTTTCCACACTTAACTGGCTTGAGGTGGAGACGTCAACAAACTGAGCTTGTGGAAACAGAAGAGTCCTCGTTATGCAAATGCAGGACACACTGATATTCCCGTTCTCTTTCATGAATTACCGGCCTTGTCACAAGTCAAATTACATTTGAATAACCTTTGAAATGTTTTTTACAGAGATGTGACTTCGCGCCAGTCTTGATTTGGCCACTGGTCTCCAAACAGGCCCTGTTTGTATAAATTAAGTGGCGTAATTTTCATAAATCTTATTCAAATGAAGTTGCGTTACATATTCAATTGTACTGTGAATTCACGTGAATAATCGCAACAATGGAAATGCTACGGATTTAAATAAAAGGCATTTGAATTGGACATTCGTTCATTATATATGGAAAACAGTGCTATTTAGTGTATATTTTTAAATGATTTTCCACATTCCAGCGTTATCGGCACACAGAGATGTGACAGATCATCACTGCAAGGTAACATTAATAAACATGCCGTGATTTAATGTCAGTATACGTCTAGTGTAAAATGTTAGTAAAAGTAGGGAAGTAAACAGAGAAGAAAAGTTGTAAAACTTGGAGCAAAGGATTTGGGGGTAAAGAAGAAACAAAGAAACCAGCATAAAGCATTTTGATGTAAGGTTTTTATGTGAACTTCAGTTTCGTTTTGCCTTTATATGTTTCTCTGATCAAACTAAAGCCGACTGTAGGTTGGGTGGGTCAGATGGGTCAGCCCTTAATAAATAATAAATAAATGAATACCAAACTAATTCATTCAAAACATATTTGTTGATGTTGGAAATCCACAAAATTATTTTGTTTGATACTAGAGACAACAGACAACAACGGAGAATAAATAAAATATCTGTTCACAGTATATATATTTACCTTGACGTTTGTTTATGATGAAATAAGTACATTTATTTTGAAATTAATGACAAGTTTGTACTAATCAATTATTTTAGTAGTGATATTAATAATCAGTAAACTTTTAATAAGTAAATATACTTTAAACAAAAATATAGAATTTTTAAATGTTTTTGCTTTGTTTTTCTAAAAGATTTGAATAATTTCACAGACATAACCTTTATCTCTTGGTCTTGCCAGTAAAAAGGCGGGTATTATTTTGGCACCATGTGCGAGTCCCTAATTCAACAGTGCAGTACTTATTCTAAACAACATATATTATACAATTAAGACATAGTTTTAGCTTTGCATCGGTTTGTGTACACTTACACTGTATTTGTGTAAACACATGTACAATACATGGAATCATCGATTCTATTTCATTTCAAGTTGCGTTTTATAAGTAAAAATTCACTTACTACAGATATATGTCACAAGCTTATATCCCACAAAAGTAATGAGTACCTCTGCAACCAGTTTTTACCTCTTTTCCCTGCAACCCTTTTTAAAATTGTTGAGGCTAATTTCAATATTCATGAGTTCTCCACAGGCTCAGTTCAGCAGTTTCCATTAAGCATTAATTAGGTGCCGGAGGGGGAAGCAAACACAAATAAGGAGCTGAATAACTAATTAAGGTGTTTGAAATGCTGGAGGCCTGCAATCCCACTAATGGCTGGTTAGGCTTGAACAAGGTATGGGGGAACCGGTCCCACAGACCGATTCCCACAAGCACGCACACAACCGGCAAAAATACACACGGCTCGCAAATGTTGCAGACAAACAAAGTCAATATGACTTGTTAACACACATTTAAAGAAAGTTGATTTGGTTATGAACAATTCATTTCTGCGTTCGGCTGATTTTCCTTCATTGTTAGCGCTGAAATGTTCAGGTTATGTACAGATGTTGTCCAGATGTGCTTTGGAGAAGGTGAGAATAAAGAGTGCTAATTTTCTCCATTTGTGGTTTTGGATATAAAATTAAAGAGCGTGAAAAGATATTGTTCTCATCTTTATGCGATTAAGACAGATGGGCAACCCATCCACTCAGTGCATGATAACAGACATTCTGTACATGGATTCTTGGATGTTATATCCATAATATATCCGCCTACATACATTTACAGCCATTATGCATTAGATCTTATTAACCTTTTCTGTAAACCAATCATTTGGTATTATTCCTGAATGAGCACTTTGTATTTAACTCTAATATGCAGTAACATGAATACAGATGTTAGTGAGGTGTCCTCGTGATCTAGAATATCATTTCCATATCATTTGGATTATTTGACTCATTATCATATGCTTAAGGTATAAATAAAATTATGTGCATGTCATTGTGTTTAACAGACAGGACAAGTGAAGTCATTTCTTTAACAAAACAGTAACATCGTAATATTTTAATGTTACTGTCGCTGACAACTTCTGCAAGTGGATGACTTGAATTACCATAACTTGTGTAAACAAGGAGGTCATTGAATTATAGTTAAAATAATCAAAACACTGATATGCACGCCTTTTGTAATATTAATAATACTAATATATGAACAATGGAGCAATGAGCGTAAGGTTTTGGAAAGCATGCTGTATAAACACAAGGAAATGTTTGTGTATTCTCTCTTGGGCTTTCAACAACACAAAGCACTGTTTATTTTCTCTCCACGTTTTATTTTCATTAAATCTATTTGTCCCATTTGGCGAAGCTTTGCAGGCTCAAAGTCTGGTCTTAGAAGAGGATCTGAAATACATGAGCAAAATAAAAGATATTTCTACAGAGGCATATCTGTAAGCTGGGGAATATGATTGGAATTGACCTGATGAATCTTAATCAGGTGTTTCAAGTTTCTCTGAGGTCACAATGCTCAACTCACACCAATGGTTTATTAGAAGAAAAGGATCAAAACGCTGAACGGAACACAACAAAAATAAAGGTAATAAATCCTTAAACCTTTTACTTAAAGTGTATTTATGGTGAAAACCAAAACACTGTGTATTTTGTATAGAATGAATATGACACACTTGTTGTAAAAACTTGAATGATAACATGTTCATTATTATTATTCTTAACCTAATCAGGTTTCTTCCTTTTTTCCTGTGTTATAGACAGTATGTATGTATAGTACATAAAATAAATAAATTCCTTTTATGTGTGTGTACACTGAATAAATCTCATTCTAATTCTGAATTTGTTCAGTTAATGCTGACACTAGATAAAACGTATTTGTTTCAGCGCTGTGTCGCTTTTGGCAATAACTGTAGTAAGATCTCTCTAAAAGAAGGAAATTGAAAGTTCGTTTTTATGTGTAAACTATATATATGTATTACTATGTATTCTATGATTTGCCTTTTTAATTTTTTTTCCATTATCTCCATTATATAATCATTATTATTATGATTTTATTATATTATTTACTTATATATATATATATATACATATTTATTTATTTATACTGTTTTGCTTCATCCCTCTATTGTGTGTGCCTCTATACAGTAAAAGCCACGATAGATATCAATTTGAATTGAATAGTTTAATAAGTAATGAACATCTACTCTTATTATATAATAGTGAAGTATGTATCTACATAATAATACAGTATTAATAGTACAGTAGTATGTATGTATGTATTTTGTAAATTATTTTAGACCCAAACAGATACTTTACATTGTTTAGCATAGAGAAAAACAGACATCTATCATAAAACGCAGAAAGGAACAAAACCTTTTACAACAGGGTTCTATTTACCTTTTCAATTGATGGTAAAGTAAGAGACAATTTGATCAATCTTTAGTTCAACCACTGAAATGCAAAACGGTCTCTGACAAGTACAGTACTTATGCTTAAACGGTGTCTGTATCTTACAGTATCACAAAGAGAAGGTGAATATATCAGCTATTCTCAGCTGAATAGGTCTTTTTACAAGGGTGAACGCAGAGGATTTGCAGCTGTGAAAGAAGACAGCACATCTCCTCCTCCTAGAACCCGTTACCCTTTTCAGGCCTCTCCAGACCCATAAGACCCAAACTCATGATCTGAGCTCTCACCCCACACCACAGCACCACACAGCCTCCAGCAGTTCACACTGCCTGCCCCTATACCTGCTGTGAGAGGAACAGCTTCAAATTAAACTAATTATTCCAACACCCAACAGTCTGTTTTTCTCTCCAAACCAGGGCAGTGCCCAAAGAGCAATCTTTTCAAACACTTAATAAGACAATAGTGCAGGGTTTAATTTGTGTTTCATCCTCGTATGCACTAAAATCCATCTCAAACCAGGAGGGGACCAGATCTATTTCTCCAATGCAAATATCCTCAAAAAATCAATGTTACAGCTGGTCATATTTTGAGCAATCCAAAATTTTAACACCACGATTAACTACGATTCATGTTTGAGACCAGTAGCAAAATCACAAGCAGATAGTAGTAAGACTTCATAACATTGTATCTAAAAAAGGTACACACTTTTGTTGAATACGCACAATTCAGTGATAAATCGTGATTTATTCCATACAAAATAAAAGTTTGTGTTTACATAATATAAGTCTGTGCACTGTGCATATTAATTGTCTATTTATATGTTTATTTAAGAAAATATTAAATAAAAATAAATAAATGTTTATATATAATTTAAATTATATATGAATATTAATATATACATGCAAATATTTCCTATATACATACAGTATATGTGTATGTGTTTAAAAATACAAAATGAACATGCACAAGTGCAACTTGTATTTTTTTATGGTTGAACGACCCTTGTATGTTTATATATACAGTATACTGTATATATATATTTTTTTTTATTTTTTATTTTTTTTTAATGTGTTCAAAACTTAACTGGCAGTCTCTGCAAACTTCTTACAATATGAAAAAATAATATGGTTAGACTATGTTAAGGTGTCTCTGTTACCGTGTAATTACACAAGTCCATATTCACTTTCTATGGCAGCTGGGGCATCAGAAATATTTTGTAAAATAATCTTTTGTAAAATAACATTTTCCTCGTTGTTCTTGTAAATTTGCAGTCTTTTCCTGTAATTTTACGTTTTTTTAATGAAATTTTCCTGCAGCTGAGGTGCCAGAAATATACTGTAAAATAACATTTTCCCTATAAAATTACGTTTTTCCAGTTTTTCTTGTAAATTTGCAAAATTCTAGTTTTGAGAAAAGTTTTGAAAAATCTAATGATGGTCTTTTTTACAGTGTAGGGTTAGGATTAGGGTGTGGTTCAGGGTCAGTTACATGTAATTATGCATCATTTATTTGAAATATACATGTAACAAGTATTTACCGTAAAATATTAAAAACTTTTGTCAATACAAATAAAATAATAGCAAATAATAGTTCCTTTGTACTATGATGATAATACTATTCATGATGCAAATCATGCTACTTTGGAACCATGTAAACAGCCTAATACAATAATATGGCAATTATTCAATCATATTTCAGAGGGCTAAAAGACAAATTATGGAGCACCACAAACTCTTCAACAAACACGAGTCACAGGCCTTTGGGTCTACGACATGTTACACATCTAACGCAAGAAGAACGATATGCAAATAAACACTGTTTGTGCACCGTTTCTGTACCACTTGATTGCAAGTAATTATCCATAATCCTATGGCCCTACTCCACCACCAACCACCTGACACTCCACATCACGGACGAAAAACTATATGCACAGATATGAACACAACATGTAATTTCGTCCAGTGCAGCTGAAAGGGTTTGTTTACCGTAACCTTGTAATCAACCTGCCTAGCAGCTCCACCATTAGCCACTATGAGAAGCCCGGCACAATTGGTGTCTAAAACAGACGAGCCTCCTCGCGGCCTCGCCGATAGAGCCCCTATGTGGTCCTCTCATCATTTGTTTTCAAGAAGCGCAATTTCCATTTCAGTTGGATTACACCTTTTAATGTAATGCGAGCTTTAAGGAGAGGGAAGGGGGAGGGGGGTTTAAAAAGGAGAAAAAAGAAAACAGCATCTCTCATACACTAGATTTCAAATGGGCATTTGAGCCTTTGAGTGAAGAGGAGCAGATGAGTGCAACCGCAATTAAAATCAAAAGCCCAGCGCAGCCGAGCAACAGTCCTCCATAACCCTTTGTGTGCCATGGAGCCAATGGGATGATTTGGGCAGCTGGAACTGGGTCACATGATGAGAAATGACCTGCCCTTTTATACTCACCTCAGATGGGTAATATTCAAATGGACAAGCGGGACACTTTGCTAAGCAGAGAGAGTTTTAGGAATCAAATACAAAAGCAACTGAACATTTATAAAAGGTTAAAGTTTAAAACTTAAAGTGATAGAGTTCACCTAAAAATGAAAATTATGTCATTTACTCACCCTCAGTCATTTCAAACCTTTATGGCTTTCTTTCTTCCGCAGAACAAAAAAGATGTTTTGAAGAAAGTTGGATCCGAGGTTTTGGAAAGACAAGGACGATTTGCATGTTAAATAAAGTCTACTAAAGTCTAGTACAGCCCTCAAACTGGTTATGTGATAAATCATTTAGCAGTATTTTCTCTTTCATTCTGACTGTTTTTGACTTCATAGGTCTTTCAAGTTTGCGTCTTATGTTCTTCTCCATAGCCTTATCCACCTAATTTTTGAACGCGTAAGCAAGCGTAGTGACGTAATTTCTTTTTGTGCTGAGACTTACGTATTAGCCGGCCAGTGGAAAACAATAGAAGTGTGTTGCAGCGGGATGATGCTCAAAACACTATTAAAACAGTTCTGGCAAATATTTTTCACACCCGCGATGTATTACAAAGTGGGAGGATGAAGTGGCCTGATATATCGTATGAAGATATATTCAATTACTTCGACGGGTCTTCAATGCGTAACCATGAAAGCAACGTTACATGCACAGTGGAAAAGTCGGTCAAAATTTGTACATGACAGACCACGAATTTGTGTCTTTAAAGGGGTCATATGACACGGCTAAAACGAATATTATCGTTTGTTTTAGATGTAATGCAATGTGTATAATTTAAGGTTCAAAACGCTGTATTTTCCACATACCGTGCATGTTTGTATCTCCTCTTTGCCCCGCCTCTCTGAAATGCACAGATTTTTTACAAAGCTCATCGCTCTGAAAATCGAGGTGTGCTATGATTGGCCAGTTAACCAGTGCGTAGTGATTGGTCGAATACTGCAAGTGTGTGACAGAAATGTAACGCCTCTTACCATATTTGGAACATCAGGTTCCAAAGCAATTGTTCTGACAGGTACGCCCACCTTACTTGCGGATATATTTGGGCGGTCTAAGTCTAATCATACCACGAACTGACGTAGATTTGTGGGGGTGTGGTTACACGAGGCGTTTCAGGCAGGTCTGGGTGAGCATTCGCTTTTAGACAGAATGCATCTTTTGTTCCGACACTTTCATTTTTGCAATTTTACATGTCTAATACATGCATGGGCAACTTATAACACACCAAAGACACAGAAAAACACGTATTCGCGCCATATGACCCCTTTAAAAGCAGATGTGAATCCTAGTCAAAGTGGAGCAAACATTCCTGGATCCTTACAACTAATAACGAAAGAATGGAGACGGCTGGTTGCTCTTGTATCGCAGGTCTCCACCGAGCTGCAGCATCCTTCACAATTTTCAAAAACAACTCAAAACATACTAACCAATAACTGTCCGTTTTTGTGTATATTAAAGGCGCAGTTCTTAATTAACAGCGGCCACTAGCGTTGTATTATAGATTTGCCACGAATCGCTCAGTCCAAACACGACGGTGGCCACCACAGTACAAAAAGATGTCGTTCTCATGTTGACGCAGGGAAAAGATTGTGCGGGCATTAGAAAGACTGTAGAACGAGCTATGTCTTATGTATTACATAAAATAAACGGTTTGTGGATTTTAAGTTTAAAAAGAAGGATAAAAGTCAGACAGGAGCTAGGACTTGTGTTAATATTATAAAGACTTTCCAGCAGAGATGCGTTAAGACCCGCGGTACGAAGGCTTTTAGCAGAATATCTATGGAGATACTTTCCAGCAGAGAGAGACGTTGGAGGAGGTTGCTTTGACTCAGTATGTGAGTAACATACTAACATACCAAGATATGTTGTTGTAATATTACACTGTAAACCCAAATGTTCAAAATAATCAAACAGATTAAGTAATGTAAACTTAATTTTATAAAAAAGTTCTACTTACCTAAATATTTTAAGTTCGTGAAACACTTTTTTACTTTTGAGTAAAGTATAATGATTATTTTTGATTAACTTGAATAAAACTCTAAAATTTTATTTGCTCCTTACTTAATTTAAACATGTTAATTCAACAATTGGTCAAGAAGGATTTCCAATTCCCAGCATGCTTTGCGTCAGACTGCATTAGGAGAGTAAATAAAAAAAAATATGATTATTTTATATGTTTTTAGTAAAGTTAAAGACTTGTTAGTGTTTAATGTTCACTTCTCTTAGATATTTAGAAGAGTTTGACATATTTTTCAGTTTTGTGGTTACCATTGTTTAGAAGAGTGGTGCATGTGCCTAGTCTCTGCGAAGCTACATTTCACCTGTAACATGTGTTATGTCACCAGTGAGCAGTAACTGTTCTAATGCCAGTTCTGAGATCAGTCTCTTCTTGCTCATTTTGGATTGCATAAATCAAGGTGTTTGATTTATGCATATTAAGACTAAGGAATATGCAAAATAATGAAACCGAAAGAATTTAGTTTAGTTAACTTAAAAATGCAATTTTGGTACTTATTTGTTTAAGTTCAGTCTACTTAATTTCATAAAAAGGATAAATTAAATATTTAAGTCGCACTAACTAAGATTTCTTACGAACTTTAACTTAACAGTAATCAAAATTTGAAGGTTCTGCTTACTTAAACCAAGAATCTCTAAAACTCAAAATATTTGAGTATTGCCAACTTATCCGGGTTTACAGTGTGGCTGTGTGACGGAGCAGTTTTGAGCGTCATTGTTTATCTGGAACCGCTTTAATATTGTACTCGTCCAGATACTTGAGAGAGAGAGCGAGAGCGCGTTGGAGCTGAAACTGGAGAGCGAGCGGGAGCGCGTTTTACTTTTTTACTCGATGATGAATAAACTTTCAGTTAATCCGCGGGTCACATGCGTTCCGAACCGGAGAGCATGATCCGTACGGATCTTCCCGCGATCTGTTTCACCACGATACTGCAGTGGAGAGGAAGAGGAAACGCGCGTTGTAGAGTTGTTTGTCCATTTAGGGCTGCTGTACAAAACATGGCAGCGAATTCAATGTATGTAGGGCTGTTCTGTATGTAGATATAAACAACTTATTCTAAGGTATTACAAACATAATGGTTCATTACGTAAGGTCTTTATACACATCTGAATAAATAGTTTTGTATATTATATCGCATTTCCGTCAATAGATCCTCCTAAAAACGCCGTATTGTTCCTTTAAATAAAGACATTATTTCATGTTGTTCATTCTCTCCCTTGCTTACTTCAGCTTTAATCCTCATAGTAACTTGGCCTGGTAAACTAGGATATCAGTACTGTTTAGCCAGAGCAGAGCAGAGGTCAGGTCGTCATTGTAAATGAGAACTGGTTCTCAATTGACTTACCTGGTTAAATAAAGGTGTATATAGAATGAGAGAGAGAGAGTTGCACCAACGGAAGTTCACAATTTTCGCGTGTCATGTGATTCATGGAGCCTTCAGATAGTTCCAGGAAGTTAAGTTTTCTCTTTAAATGCTTTATTTTTTTAATTCATTAAATGACTTGCGTCTTTAAATGGGTTAAAAGTTTACCTCAGTTGGTCTGTTTAGCCGCAGCTCCACGCGTTACTAACTTCCGGGAACTATTGAGAGACTCCATGAACCGCCATTGCTATGAAAAACTGTTCCATTGAGTCAACGGAGTTGACGCAACTCTCTCTCTCAATGGCTCTGTGTTTAGCGTGCTGACAAAATGTTAAAAGCGTCTGCCGAATTAATGAAAATGTAATGTCCTGTAACTGTTAGTCATTCAGCTGCAATCCTCTGGAAGGAAGGTTTGCTTTAGCCTTTTTAACTGCTTCTAATATTATACCACTATTTGCATACTGTTTATTTAGTTGTGCTAAATATGTTTTACGTGTAATCTGATATTTTTCTACATTTAGTGTCACTCTCCCCATAAATGCCTGCTTTTGAACGTTTATTAATAAACGTTATTAATAAAGTTTGTTGTTTACTAGTTAATGTAGTCACGAAGGTTAATTGTCCAGGAGAAAGGGCATCCAGTAGGCTAAAATAATGAATAATGGATGCAGATTACAGGCTGCGCGACATCCAGATTCAGTTCTGGTGCGAGGATTATGGTTAAAACAAAAGTTTTGTAGACATTTTTTATGTTTGTACTGGCTATTACGGCAACCTCTAACTGCACACATTAAGCCTGTACCTTTGGGTTCCATAATAAATATTAACTAGCCAGTCAAAATAGCACACTCGTCTCCCTCGCACGACTGCCATTAGCTGTAGTGGCTCACCGGAAGTCTAAACACAAACAGCTCAAAGATGGCGGCGCACACATTAACGCCAAAAAATAAGGTGGATGCCCACACCAGCACTGTTCATTTTGAATCATGGCTGTTAATTATTTGCTCGTGCTCTGCATTAATATGTGCATTAACATAACCCATTGTTTATTCATTATTTCCAAGCCGTTTCTGAAATTATGTAAAACCATTTCTAAACAAAGAGCAGTCTTTAATAAGACTTGCCATTTTGTTTCATGCAAGTCAAATACTAGCAAGATTCTGAGGGGCAAAATGAACTAAATGTAACAAACGTCAAAAGGGATTACAAAGCTTTATATAAACAGGGCTTGAGGAAATCTTGAAGAAGGGGTAGGAGTCTGTAGACAACTCAAAGTTGCCAACGTTGATGTTGTGCGATTAGGCTATTGCTCTTTTTGTGGCACAATGTGACTAAAGAGTTTAATAGAGCTACGGTGCTCAGTAATGATTTATGTCATACCTACACTTGTCTTTCACCTGATTCATTCATTATTTCAAAAACTCATTGAGATTAAAATCTCTTTTACAAGAGGGACCTGGCCAAGACAACAGCTAGTGCTACATCTAATAAATACACAAATTTACAGCAAAGCACTTAACAACAATCATAATTCACAACAACAAGCTTTCAAAGAACGAAACACATCATTTGTTAAAAGTGTCTTGAACTCATTTAAGGACGGAAGTACAGTCAGCTTTAAAATGTTTTGTAGATTATTCCAAGCAAAAGAGGCACTATAAATAAATCCTTTCTTTCCTAACTCAGTTCGAACCCGAGGTAAAGTGAGATGTAAAAAATCGTGTGAACGTAAACTGTAGCTTGAATTTTTATCTGAAAGACTAAGAAATAAGTAATATGGTGTTAAGCCACAGATTGATTTAAAAATAGAACAATACCAATGAAAACTACGAATATACAAAGATGTTAAATCTGCCTTATCATATAACAAACAGTGATGTGTTTTAATACTACAACCAGTAATAAAACGTAAAGCACTATGAAATACAGTGTCAAGTTTTTTAAGCGGATAATAGTTTATAATCATGAAGTCAAAGCCAAATTTTCAAAAAAGGCTAAATTTGCCATGAATATAAAAATGAATGAGTTTGCGTTGAGTAGTATTTTTTTATTTACCATGTATAAACTTAGTGCCATTGAGGATTTGTAAGGTGTTCCATGGTCAAAAAATAAAGATTTAAAACATTGACTTTGTGTCTAATATTTCACTTGCTCATGAAACAACAATTGAAAACAGTAAGAGCATGAAGCTATAAACTTTTTGAATTGTTTAATTGGGTTTCATTTTCATGTTTTCAATAATTGAACACTCTTGTCTAAAAAGTAGAAGAATTTAATGAATCTGCTCTCCACTTAATCATATTTATGTCCAGGAGAAACACATTTGTGATTTTTCTTTCCTATCTGGCATATTACTCAAAATGAGTGCATTGATTCTTGCCTTTTATGACTTTTTAATATACCTTTTCCCTTTTGTTTTTCATTGAAATGTGTTTGTATTGGTGAGGCAGTTCTGATGTATGGCCGTAGCGAGGTCTTTCAGTCCTGAGGTCATGTACTAGCCTACACATGTTCTGTGGCTCTCCTATAAGAGAGTGCTGCTAGTGCAGTATTCAGTGCAGTGCTGTGAACACGCTCATTATCAACACACAATTATCTGCCCTAATCATGTGGAACTGCACAACAATCACTGGGGACTAAAGAACCAATGACATTTTCACCCAGACTTAAACATGCAGCGGCACATAAACACATTTCATGACACTTCATCATGACGAGGAGAGTGTCCATGTCAATAGATATTTTCTTGTGATTGTCCAGTCCATATTTTTATTTCTTGGCCTGAATGATCCTCACACAGACGCATATTTACACACACTAAACACTGTAAAAAAATCAGAGCTCAACTCAAAATTTTCTAGTAATTTTCTAGTAAGATCCAAAGTTTCCAGTTGTCGCAGTTGCAAGGTGTCATAAATGTATCACTTGTGCTCCTTTTAACATGCGCTTGTGAAACTTACACAACTTTAACTGAGCCAACTGCTCAATGGAAAACTTTTACAGTGAATGAATGTGTAATGTTCAAGGAGATAATCTTCCCTAGATTATCATGAGAATACTAAAATTATATATAAATACAGATTAAAATTATTGATATTTTTAGATTAAAAGATATGCCTATTGTGTTTATCTGAACACTTTGTACGTTAAAAATGCTGAGGTGATGCCTTCAAAAGCAACCAATGCATTTACATGTGCCTTTCGACATGGAACCATATAATCCACTTAAGTATTCCTAAACTTACTTAATATTGTATTTCTAATTTCGTCTAACTAATTTGCAATAAATAAATCAAATTGCAATTCGTTTGTTCAGTATGACATTTTAACTAATAAGTGATCGATTAACTATGCCTTTATATAACTTAATTCCTCTACATTACTGTGTGGCGGTTTTGACTGGGCCGTAAAGGATTGGTTCATGAAACGAAAAAAAAAAATCTCTGAAGTAATACATATACATCTGGTATTTACCTGGCAGGATGAAGTATTCCTTCATTTCTCATGCAAGAGTGACCTCTAGTGGCTGACATGAATATGGAGCCAACAATTTTAAAACGCAACCAAGTATTAATTACTTAAGAAAAACTTTAAGGTAAGTGCTTAAGCACCACGTAAAGTGGTATTGTGTATAAGTAAAACTGTATAAGTAGCATAAAGAAATATAGTTTAAGTTTTGTTCTACAATCTTTTGGTAAGATTGTATAGTATAATGCAATGTAAGTCACTTTGGATAAAAGCGTCTGCCAAATGCATAAATGTAATGTAAAATGTAAGATTTTTTCATAAGATCATGAGGTAACCACAACCCTCTTCAGAAAACAAGGGCCAAAATCCTTACCATCTGCATCTTACACGTTACCTTTGTTCACATCTACTGCACAGTACAGCACTCACGGGTCAGTATGAGCACTCACAGTTTGGTTCTCATGTGTAATATGATCCAAGATCTGTAAATAACACACTGTCCAGCATAGCAGGAGGCCTACAGCTGGCTCTAGTGAAACTCAATACATACACATACTCAAGAGTGACAGTTAAACATATACAAACAAGCAGAAATAGATACGCAAACACTGAATTAATTTTCCTGCAGACACTCTTATGTGGAGTAAAGAGAGCGTACAGCACATACAGCTGTCACCTGCTATAAAGATGAGTCATACTGTATCTCTCAACATTCCTGCTGTTATATGAACACACCTGTCAGTGTCCAGTCTTCATACTGACCCGAATGAAAGAATTCGTCCCATACTGTGTCTATTCTGCATTTGGCCCACCACTCTCTTTGTGAATTTTGAGCAAAATATCTATAAACTGCAGCAGACTGAACATCAGCAGTCTGAATCCTAAACAAGGACACAGCATGCATCAGTTTGTTTTTAAGCTTTAATGAATCTTTCGAAATATTACATGCCAATTGTACTTGGTTGTAACGACACATATTATTTACAAAGGGTACTGTAAATCACACAAAAACAGTTTCAGTTCCTATATTATTATAATCCTAGTTTTTTATTATTAAAATCAAATATTCTTAGGGCCATCAAAATTTGTTGCATTGTGACATTTTTGCCGCATAATATAATAAACGTAATAACATTTCACTTCTGCTTCTATTATCACTGACTGGTGATTCCTATTGCACCATCTTCATTGTATTTTGCTGCAGTATTTTACTGTACAGTTTATTATCTATTTAAATAAGTAAAAAAATACTTCAATGTGATCATTTTTATTTTAAATCGACAAACTAAAAGAAGCATAACAACTAATACCCCAATGTATAAATATATTAGAATTTTATTTATGCATTTAATAATTACTACAATAAAAAATACAATGCATAAACTCTTAATGGTTCTAATAATGGGATTGACTTTCTTTAAGCAAAATAAAGTTTTCAATTTCTACCTTTTGTGTTTGGGGTAAAATATCCATTCATCTTTTATTATGTTTATGCGCACGGAATACTGGAGCTTATCCCAGCAAATCTCAGACTTAGAGACTCAAATATCAGGTTGTGTTTTGACAGAATTTGTGATGTTCAACCAAAACAAGTAATACGTGTGTTCTGCTGTGTTTCTGGTTAACAGAGTATATCAAACTACAATGCTCAAGCCTACAAATAACCAGAAACCAAAAAATTAAAACGCAGAGTGAAAACGCAATATACTGAAAGTTCAAGCAGGCACAATAAAGTCTTCCTATAATACGTGTTTCATTATGTGGTTCCAATTCAGGCATTATACAAAATGTAGCGGTTCATAAAAGACTTTTAACACAATGTAACTCTTTGTGCAATACAATCACACTTACACAAATACTCACATGTGATCCCAAACCAACCGCGATCCATGCTTACAGTACTGCTCACAACCCACAAAACAGCAATAACGTATCAAAACAACATTTGCAGAATTCAAAGGCAAATTCAGATCAAATCTTAACCCCAGTACATGCCATCGCCATTGCATCCTCAGAGGTTTAAGATCGATAACTATTAATAGGCCAGTTTTCCTTTTGTGATGGATATGTCAATGTGTTTGAACATACAACATCATTCCTCTTTTTCTATATATTGTCAGCATGTGGTTCAGAGGTCATTTTGTTTGACGGTACGCCCAATGGCTAGAAAGAGAAGACCAGACAGAAAACAGAAGAACACACCAACCGGAGCAAGCATGAAAGAGAGACCATAAGTCATACTGATCTTAAACCCTGTGCACTTAGTAGAGATCTGATAATCCACATATAAGCTCATTACATCCAGAACATCCAGCCAGATAACATACATGACAGTCACAATGAGAAGGAAGAAACCTGGAAGAAAGAGACAGCAAAGTGATAGAAATAAAGACATTGAAGGTAAGAAAATATCAGATGTTTAGTGGATTTTATTACTGTGTGTGATTCTAATGTAATTTCTTAGTTTTGTTGTCACTTATTTCAGTAAAGGTTAGATAAGCCTTGCACGCAACAAGAAAAATAGAAAAGAAATGGGTCAGTTATGATGTAAAAATATCAGAAAATGACCAACTTGGAACTGCAATCTAACAAACAGATCATAAACTAAAAATCTGAAAATGTATTACATTTCTAATTCTGGTAGAGGTTTCCTTCATCATTGTAACCAACTATATAACTTTGGAAAAACTTTCTAAATATGTTCTCTGTGATAGTAAAGACAGCAGTTTGGGGGTTTACGCTATAATCCTTAGTTACAAATTAATATAAAATATAATTCATTCAATTGAATAATTCATTCAATACTGTAAAAAAAATCACTCATATCTTACCAGAAATGAGGTAGAGGCCACCTCCTGCTTTATAAAGACGATGACTGGTGAATGGAGCTGCACAAATGATAATGAAACCGCCCGCCACCACAGCGACCACACCCAGCAACATCGAGACACTCCAGAAACCTCTGTAGACTAAATAGTAACACATTTTTAACACAAGACAGTACGAGACATTCATAGACTGTTTCAAAGCAACAACATAAACAAACGTTACTGCGCGTTTCTGTTCGTGGACTGCCCTTAATCTCCGGCACACATTTGCAAATAATAGAGTGCCTGTAGATTATTTCTGATAACAAGCAAAAGAAAACGAGAAGAACCGTTACTTGGCTAAACTTGCCTGCAATATTTTGAATCTAGATGTCAATGTCCCATACGGTTTCTTTAAATGCGACAAAACTACAGGACCCATTCAACATTTTTTAAAATAAAATTAACAAACAACAAAATTCAACAAATCATAAAACATAAAACATAAATCCGATAAAATATCAATAGTTATACTGTATTATTATACACTAGCAAGACCGATAACCAAACACAGACCGGAAGTTAACTGCAGTCCAGACGCGCACGTCCGATTAAACAATTTATAGTCAATAGGTAACGAGATATATATTTTTTATCATGATAAGTGGGAATCAATTTGAGCAAATTGCAGAGAAAAAAAATGCAGAGCAAATTATTTTGATAAACAATAGGCTAAAAAAATACTTACTTATGGCAGTCTGATAACTAGTGATGTTGTAGTTCTGGTCAGGGAAAGGAAAGGGGAGCAAATATGCAGGTTTGCATACTTTTGCATGTGCCTGATTTTCTGAAGGAAGAGCAATAAAGTGGCATATTAATGTACGTAATCATTGATTAATTTAGAATTCCAAAGTATTTACACCTTTTAAAACCTTTTGTGGCCTTTTGCAGGACAACAGGTTTGAACAATTTTAAGGTCAACAAATAGTTTAGTCAAATTAAACACAATACGTTTTTTAGATCCTCCAGAGCTTTAGATCGTGGAATATCACAACTGATGTGTTGTGGAAATAGGAAATATGATTCCTTACCGAACCAGAACTTCCACAGGTCGTCGTCCTTGCTCATACTGTCATCGAAGCTACAACGCCAAAAGAACCCCTCATGGTAAAAGGTGTTCTCATCTTGATTTAAGTCATTATCCTGATTGACCACAGTGCCACCTTTCTATGAGAGAGCAGAGAGAAGAGGTCATAGAGCAAAAGACACCTGTTTTGACGCCACATAAATTATAACATGACAGTCTGTAGTCTGTACTCTTTGGGTGGGACTTTGTCATTCATGAATTTACCAATGAATTTGCATACAAAGATGCAGCATGTCAATTACATTGATGTTTAATACACACATGGATTACAGAGACGGTTTTGGTCTTAGAAAAGTTCCAAAACGTAGCTTACGTTGGTACTTGTTATGGAGCACAGTAGCTAGTTTCTAGTAGCGGTTGATGATTTTTTTTTTGATGGCTGATGCCAAAACCGATAAGAAAGTACTGGTCGATTGGCCAATAAGAGGCTGACATAACACAAATGCAATTAACAGTAAATGAGAGACATAAGGAAAATGTGTTAAACTAAATGAACAATTATTGTGGCTAGTTAGTAGCATGTAGCTTAAGTTAAAACAGACTTGAAACCATGAAAAGGTGCACACATGACATTATGTTAATCTCATGCAGTGAAATATGAATGAAGTATATGAATTTGTATGTGTTATTAGTTCGTTCAATACAATATTTGTATCTCAACTACCTCACATGACCCATTTTACTTTGGTCATTTTACTACGTGTCAAATGCAGGCTTTAAATCTGAGTGGCCCTTTTTTTAAGAATACAGTACTAGTGAGCTATATTGTATTGGCCGATTGAAAAAAAGAAATCAAAAATCACCCGATGCGACAAATAAAAAAATTCAAACATCGACCCAATATACCGGTCTATCAGTTTCTAGCTTTTCCACCATTGTCCTGAGTAATATTTCAAAGTCCTCCCTCACAATGTCCACCCAAAAATATTCAACAGCTTGGCACAACTAGAAATATTCATTTGCATATTGGACCAACCATTCTGAATCTGACTATCCTGTATCAAAACTGCTATGCAGTTTAAGAATTTCCGGAAGAACACAGTAGAAAGCGTGGACTATGCTAGTATAGTTGCTAATAGCCCCCCCGCAAAAAAACATACAGTAAAAGTTCATTTTAAAGTATTAGTTCACCCATAAATGAAATTTAGACCAATATTTACTTATCCTAGGTTTATATGACTTTCTATACTTCAACCTAATTCAATCCGAGTAATTTTAAATAATATCCTGGTCACGAGACACACAACAAGCAATACGATTATGATGGATGGATGTTTGAAATTGGGGCATTATCTACTGCCATTACAACGCTAGGAACAACTAGGATTTGGATTATTATTACTCAAATTGTGCTTAGTTAAAGACGTACACCTAGAATGGCACGAGGGCGAGTACATTTTGGCATACATTTCTTCTTTGGGAGAAGTATTGCGTTAGTAATTGTGCATGTCAAAAAAGTGCTACTAAGTTACCATCCTAATATATCCAGTATCATACAAACATTCCTTCATTAGTTTCAGTCATTTCATTTTTTTAATCCTTCCAGCCTTCCCCACAGACATATCTCTAAATAACACACATGAAAAGCAAGTGTGCCCCTTCCAAGTTCTCTCTGAGGAAACCTAATTCATGCGTGACTTCTATGAATAGACATTGCATAGAGATTCCAGTTTCATTGGTCAGTATTAAGTGTGGTATCACGCTGTAACATGTGATTTACAGCAACTCCGAGTATGTAAACAGTGATGTACAGAATGTCACAAGACTGTCCCTGCTGAGAACCCAAATATGACTGTGACTGCTTGAGGATCTTGCTTCAGTGAGAGCGGAAAGATTAATTTTGCATAATTAGATGGTTAAATTCACAATTTTGGAAAAAAGTAGTTCATATTCTTAAACAGACAGCATCTCAATAGATAATCTTCTGATAATGCCCCAGAATTCATCCTCATAACAATGAAATTATTCCAAAAATTCACGTTTATAAGCCGTTTCTCTTTTCCCTCATAGAATAAAAAATTGCCTCCACCCACCTCCAAAGTAAACACTCCATGTGCTTTGCAGGTCTCTGACGCCAGGAGCCAATAATCCGTGCCAAATGACAAGAGAATAAATAGTGTTGCCAGTGCACCAAAGAGCCCGGCGAAAAATAGCGCCACATGCAACTTCATGATGACAACGATGAGAATGATGTTTTTCAACTATTTCGCGTTTGTTTCAAATAGCCTCTCCTCTTTCCCACATGAAACTAATGGAGAAATAACAACTTTTCACAATCAGCGTGACAATGTGAATTCCGGTTCAGCTGCGCTTAGCAAACGTTTATAAGAAAAAGAACTCTTCCTTGTCCCTGTGTCTATGTGTATATGTGTTCTCCTGCACACGGAGCACTGGTGTCAGGGCAGGACCTGACTTGGATGAGGAGTGGGCTTCATGAACACACACTATAGCGTAGAGCTGCCCATCGTCTATTTTGGTCTTTTGAGTGAAGGTGCCGGCTGTCTCTCTCAGAGGAGTGGCTTGAGAACTGGAAAAGATTTCAGGGGAGAGATGTGTGGACCAAAATATCCTTCCACAGGACAATCGGCTGAGAGAGAAATGAAAATGAAGGAAGACACTGTAGCTCACCAGTTTCACGGTTGTCCTTCACAGGTGTATTATAGAGCTTAGTGAATTATAGGACTTGGGATCTTGGATCAAATAATTTGGTTAACTGTCTGAACGATAAAACAGGGAAACATTTCATTATATGTTGAGTGGGATATTTTGCACTAAGCACATAAACCAGTGACCAATTATCATTGTGCTGTGAATGAACTCTGCTCCACTGAAGAAAGTACAGTGGTGATCACATGCAGCTTATCCTGAGAGTACACTGTCCCTGCTTTGAACTGCCCAAAAGAAAATATTGCTTACATGTCACTATTTTATACTTAATGACATTTATTATAGTTCTCATATAAAATAAAGTCAAACTCTAATTCATGAAAACAACTATTCATAATTGTTGCATCTAGTTGGACTCCAGAGCAGGGTTATTTTTAATTACTAAAATTAAAACTTTGAAAGTGTTTTTGTTTATTAAAATCAAATAAAACATTGGCCTAAAAATTATTGGGAAAAAATAAACTAACAAAAAATGTAAATGCCTCAGAAATAAACTGAAATAAGTCCCGAGTATGCGCTTCTGCCTTCTGGAAGAAGGTATAGAGCGCCCAAATGTCGACTTAACTGATTTAAAAATTCCTTTGTGCCTATCTCTATTAGAATATTGAATGGTAAGGATAAAGGCCAATGATTGTCCCTGTTAGCATTGATTTCCCTAGAGTACTACTGTTTATACTATTTATTCTATTGTTGGTCATTGTTATTTACTGCTAGTTTTATGATATACGCAGAAGTTATATGTGCAACAATACTGGCCGGTTGAGCTGTGCAATATGATGCCTGTCCGCATGTTTTGTTCCCATGTCTAGATTGTTGAAGCGAGTTTATGTGACTGATTAATTTATTGACTTATTTACCTACTGTGTATTTATTTACTTACATATTGTGTCATTGTGTAATTTGGCATTCACCAAGCCCAAGACAAATTTCCCCAAGGGGACAATAAAGAATATTGTATTGTATTGTACGTTTAAAGCACTAAAATTATAATAACAAACAAAACTAAAACTTAAATTAATTCATCTTAAATAATCTAATTAATTAATCTTACATAGCATAAAGTTTGTTTATTACATAAAAAATAAACAAATAAATAATAAAATGAGAAAAGTATATAACAAACTTTCTAAATATTTAACTAAAATTAACATAAAAACAAAAAATCTAAAAAATAAAAGCTAATTTAAAATATGAATACAAATGAACTAAAACTAAATTCAAAACTATAATAGCTCGGCTCTAGAGCTGTAAAAATCCTGTCAAAAGTACATATGTGAAATTACTATAGGATCATTTTGCGTTCTATTACTTCTTATTGCTGTGTAAAACATTAGATATTCATCTTGTTATGATACAAGGAAACATCATCACTTTATATCCACACAGAGAGAAAACGGTTGGGCCACTTTCTTGCTGAATAAATTAAGTTACAGGCCTATGTTTTCGTTAAGTCACAAGCATTCCTTTAGCATAAGGTGTGCGGTCTGCTTATGTGGGTCCACATGATCTGTTTATGTAAACTATCTTAGGAACATCACTGTATCAGCTGCGATGAGATGATGGAGTGTTTTGGCTTCCACAGTTGCATATCCAAAGCTGGTAAAGATATGTAAACAGAACTCCATGATGCACGATAGAAGCTTAAAGTTTCATGCTTACCTGACAGCATAACACTGAGGTAATGGTCAGTAAAACCACTACAAAAAACGAGCTAGTCCTTTAAAGTTCACGTCAGAGATACAATATAAACAGTTATGGGCTGTATAAGGGGACACATCTCATATCTCAATAGGAAGGCAACCACACTCACTTGAGGATGACTCGAGTCGTGTAGCTCAGCAGAATAAATATTTTTGAAAGGCTAGGGAACGTCAGGACATTTCTTAGCCACTAGATGGAGCTCAAGTAATTTTAATGATTGACATGTATAAAACCATGGTCCTGTTTGAAATATAAAACAATAATGTTTGTTGCAGTAGGGATTTTGGTTTTCTATTTAAGAAGTACACTGCATTTGTGATAAGAATATAGAATATTAGAGAAGCCATGTAGGTATGATATTCCATGAAAGAGAACGTGTAATTTATTTAAATGCATGTGTGACAGCTTAAATGAATCAATGAATTAAATAAAGGATTAATTTTCAAGTAAATTCATCATATTTTATGAACAACTCTTTCTCCTTATACTGTAGCCTTCCCAGGATCTTGTGGCTAGTGACATCCATACTCACTATACTCAACTATAACTCCTTTATGGGAATTGTGTCTCATAACGTGGTCTTTTGAAAAACAACTGACGAAGAACACAATAAAAACAACGCCATTTTCTCTTTATCAAGGAACGTGCCCTTCAGGGTCACAAAAACGCCCAATAAATCCTTCTATATGACTCATTCTGGGATATATAGGCCTTGTACCCCAATTTTCATGTCATGTCATGATAAAACTTTAATATACTGTATTTTCAAGTGCTATTAAAAGTAAACGAGTACATGTAAGGTAAAGAAAAAAATAAGTTTCTAGGCCATAAGGAAAAAATGCTCCCTGATGGGTGAGGGGCTTTGGATAAAGGCTTCTGTTTACATAAACAAATGTAAATAGGGTTCATTCTAAGGTAAACAAGATAAAATACCTTAAACAGGTAAGGAAGCAGTCTTTGTCCACGTCCACTTTCTTCTCTTGCAATTTTCAATTATGAATCCTTTAGTTTTACACGTGAAACTGCCAACAGTAGGCTATCATAAAGTCAGGTAACGTTAACTGTTAACGTTACAGGTGGTGTGTAGCCCATAGATATCTAGGGTGTAGCCAGCCAGCTAACGTTACTTTTGAATACCCACGCGTATGACAGTTCTTTAAATAACATTTACTTAATGTTAACTTAAATATTTACTGACAACAAAGGAATTGATGCTTTGTTAAGATTAAATGAAATGGATTCGTTTAAAACGAGCGCTCTTGCTGCTCCCCTGTGAGTTTATTGAACCGTACCATTATTGGGGACTCAATTAAACAAATTAAACGGCTGGTCAGCATTTTTGCAATAATATATTTTGTCCATTCGCGCACACAAAATAAAAAACGGCTTTCACTAACACTCAAATACAGTCTGCTTTAAATATTCGTGATTTGTAGGTAGATATTACTCTCGCAACATCCTTCACACCCCTTTTATAGGGGAAGATGGTGTAACTCGTTTCTCAATGAGCTTTCGTAGAGCGCAGCATAACGAGTAGCAGATCGCTTCCGCATTGACCGCAGTGCTGAATGTCAATGCGGGAGAATGAATAACTCCAAATGTGACATTACTTACAAACCGAGGAGACAAGCACGCATCATACAGTGTATATACGTGGTCGGATTCATGGTGAGTGACCTTATTTGTATTAAGAGCTCTTCTGTGTAACATTTTTTTTGCAATGACACATATGAAGTTGCTGTCAATCTGTGATAACTTTACATGGATCTGATGTCTCTTTTGTGCACTTGATAATGCCTGATATATGCTGTCACACTACCTGCATCTTTATATTCTTGATAACTCATGAAATGAAAGAAATGTCTTGTAAACTAACGGTACTGTTTAGCGTGTTGACAAAATGTTTATGCTCTCCTACTTGAAAGTCGCTTTGGATAAAAGGGTATGCCAAATGAATAAATGTAAATGTAATGGTTTAGATAAGGTTCATTTTCTATAACTGTTGGTAAACAGTAATGTTCCAACAGTTGCTCCTCATCAATATCACTTGATTATAGTTGGTACAGTAATTTTCACTATTCATTATCCAGTTATTTTTATTGTCAACGTTTGCTTTGTGTCAGCTTACTTAAATTGGGATGTCATGGCAATGGAAATCTTTTATAAAAGCAGTCGGGTTGGGTTACTTTCTCATGGGTCTTGAGACTACACCCATGAGAAAATAACCGACACACACCCACCCACACACACCTGACTTGAATTCACTGGTAGTTTTACCCAGATTCAGATTTTCAGTTGAATAAAAAGTGCCGTGACACTGAATTAAGCTTCAGTGTGACTTCAATCAAGTCCTTGGCTGACCAGGCTGCTCATCAGTTCTCTTAAAAATGGTCTCAGATGTGTGAGGTTTTCACACAGTATTATAGGATGTCACATAGCAAACAAAGAAAGAAATTTAGGCAGAGTGAATTCCTTATTGATTTCAACATGTGATACACGTTACAAGTACACAAAGTCACAATGCTGACACAGAGCCATAAGGAATCAAGTTTATTGTTAAAATGTTATGATCACGCTAGGCCTGTTCTTCATTTCAGGATTGATGTACTGGTATTTAGTTCTGCTGTATTCACATTTGATGACTTTTGAAGAATAATACGATTTACTCTGATACTGCTATATCCATTTCATGCTTTCATTTTGTTGTTCAGGACCTGTTTGGGGTCAGTATGATCATCCCTTTGTTAAGTCATCATGTCAAGTCTCTGGGAGCCAGCCCAACAGTGGCCGGGATTGTAGGTGAGTCTTGCTGATGTTGTTGTTATGTTCTTAGTTTCCAGTGATTTATATATATGTTTTTGTTATGAAAGGGATAGTTCTCCCAAAATTGTCAGCATTTACCCATGTTGTTCTAAACTAGTAATGTGTTTTCCATGAACACAAACAGATAAATTGTAAATGTGCTGACCACAAATTTTCAGTCAATGGTCATAAATGGTAGTGCTAAGCTCCAAAAAATGGTTAAAAAATAGATACATAAATTAATAATAAATAAATGTAAGATACGTTCAGTGCTTGGCAGTCCCAGTTCCTACTCATTCATTACATAAAGAAAGTCAAGGAAATTCCCTAAACATGTATATGTATGTTCCACATGATGCATGTAAAACAACGGAAGGATCAGTAAATGAGGCAGCCACAGCAGTTATTATTTTAAGGTGAACTAGGTTACCTGTATGTCTTTAATTTGATCTGTATCTGAATTAATAAGAAAGTATGACCAAACAACTCAAAACAGGGTTGGCAAGATGAGAAAATGAAAAATCTTTAAAAAACTGGTTTTAAAGGCATCAAATTTTAAAATGTACTTAGAATAGAATAGAATGAGCTTTATTGGCCAAGTATGTTTCCACATACGAGGAATTTGTTATAGTGACAGAAGCTCCACAGTGCAACAGAAAGACAGCAACAGGACAGAACACAGATGATAAAAAGAATAATAATAATATACAATAATATAGAAATAGGCAATGTACAAAACAGCAAAAACACAATATACAATATAGACAATTATGTATGTACAGGTCTGATATGTGGAAATTTGGTGAATAAATAATGTAAAATAGAGTTGTGTGTTCCGCGTTTAATGTCAAGTGTTCATAAGATGGATTGCCTGAGGGAAGAAACTGTTCCTGTGTCTGGTCGTTCTGGTGCTCAGTGCTCTGTAGCATCGACCAGACGATAACAGTTCAAAAAGGGAGTGTGCTGGGTGTGAGGGGTCCAGAGTGATTTTACCAGCCCTTTTGCTCATTCTGGATGAGTACAGTTCTTGGAGAGTGGGGATGGTTGTACCAATGATAAGCTCAGCAGTCCGGACTACCCTCCGTAGTCTTCTGAGATCAGATTTGGTAGCTGAGCTGAACCAGACAGTTATAGAAGTGCAGAGGATGGATTCGATGATGGCAGAGTAGAACTGTTTCAGCAGCTCCTGAGGCAGGTTGAACTTCCTCAGCTGGCGAAGGAAGTACAGCCTCTGCTGGGCCTTTTTAACAATAGAGTCAATGTGAGTGTCCCACTTCAGATCCTGAGAAATTGTAGTGCCCAGGAATCTGAATGACTCTACTGCAGTCACAGTGCTGTTCATGATGGTGAGTTTGGGGAGAACAGGGGGCTTGCTCCTGAAGTCCACGATCATCTCCACAGTTTTAAGCGTGTTAAGCTCCAGGTTGTTAAGACTGCACCAGACAGCCAGCTCCTTGACCACCTGTCTGTAAGCAGACTCGTCACCGTCCTGAATGAGGCCGATCAGTGTGGTGTCGTCTGCAAACTTCAGGAGCTTGACAGAGGGGTCTTTAGATGTGCAATCATTCGTGTAAAGGGAGAAGAGCAGTGGGGAGAGAACACAGCCCTGAGGAGCTCCAGTGCTGATGGTGCAGGTGTTGGATTTGAATTTACCAAGCTTTACTAACTGCTGCCTGTCTGTCAAGAAGCTGTTGATCCACTGACAGACAGGGGTGGGGACGGAGAGCTGTGCCAGTTTATTCTGAAGGGTGTCCGTGATGATGGTGTTAAAAGCGGAGCTGAAGTCCACAAACAGGATCCTCGCATAGGTCCCTGGTCTGTCCAGATGCTGAAGGATGAAGTGCAGTCCCATGTTGACAGCATCATCCACAGACCTGTTTGCTCTGTAGGCAAACTGCAGGGGGTCCAGTAAGCGACCAGTGATGTCCTTCAGATAGGCCAAAACCAGTCTTTCAAATGATTTCATGGCCACAGACGTTAGAGCCACAGGTATGTAGTCATTAAGTCCAGTACTTTTGGGTTTCTTTGGGACTGGGATGATGGTGGAGCGTTTGAAGCATGAGGGGACTTCGCACAGCTCCAGTGATCTGTTGAAGATCTGTGTGAAGATGGGGGCCAGCTGGTCAGCACATATTTTTAGTCAGGCTGGTGATACACCGTCTGGGCCTGGTGCTTTCCTTCTTTTGTTCTTTCTGAAGACCTGGAGCACATCTTCTTCAGTGATCTGAATTGTAGGTGTGGGAGAGAGGGGCGTTGCTGGAGGTGTGAATGGTTGTGTGGAGAGGTGTTCAGGGTGGGTGTGGGGTGTTTTTTTCAAACCGGCAATAAAACTTGTTCAAGTCGTCAGCTAGTTGTTGGTTCTCCAAAGTGCTGGGGGATGGTGTCTTGTAACTGGTGATATCTTTCAGACCTTTCCACACTGAAGCAGGATCACTGGAAGAGAATTTGTTCCTTAAGTTGTCAGAATAATTCCTCTTTGCCCTTGACTCGCATGATTTGCCCTTGACTCGCATGCTTTGACTTGACTCGCATGATTCCCCAAATAGGCACTTTTCACAATGACGTCACTTAACTTCTGCCTTTTCGCAAAGCAGTGTATCATAACATCCATCTTGCAACAAACAAGAAGAAGAACTTCCGTTTTGCCATCGCGCTGGAATTTAACAACAGTGGAAAAAAAACTGACAGAACACGTATTCAAGTACTTATCCTAGTATTTATGTTGATTTTGTGTAATTACAAATAACATTTGCACCATTTTTTATAAAAGTTAACACTGAAGGTACCTTAAAATGTCAATTGGTGTACTGGCAAAGAATGAGAAATATTAAACATTTTATCCACCTGTTCCACAGCCAAAGACCATTGTTTGTTGAATACATTAAAACTGAAAATCAAGCATGAGGGTCAACAAGTTAAGCTTTATTTTTCTCAATGCTAAATTATCTTATTGATCATAATTTATCATGGACTTTCAGAGCTTTAATTCGGAAATTGTGGATAAAGTACCACTTTCTCAAAAAATATAACACTGAACACTTGAAAATAGTTCCAAATAGAAGTTTAGTTTATATTACATTTTTAATTAGCATAATAAACTATTGATATTTGACTAAATTGGCCCCTAACAGAATGGTTTGTTATCCAATAAACCGATTACACTATTTGAGATTTCAATTTAAAATCAAATTTGACAGGCATAAATGGACACCTATAACACAGATGGCCTTGATGAGAATATTTCAAATGACATTTATAAAGTTAAAACTCATTTTTAGAATAATGATGAAAATCAATGTATTTATGGGGTCATACCATTTGACATGCATACCTAGAATACCTGACATGATGACAATGTCAAATTATCTCATTTTTAAAAATAGTTTCTAACCTTAGTTGCACCAGGGGTTCTTCTCTGTGCTTTAATTTCCTGCTACATGTCTCCTTACATAATATTAACAAAATTCCTCCTTAAATGGTGGTTACACCACCTTGACACTTCATGAATTTGACTTGACTCGCATGATTCCCCAAATAGGCACTTTTCACAATGACTTCACTTAACTTCCGCCTTTTTGCAAAGCAGTGTATCATAACATCCGTCTTGCAACAAACAAGAATAAGAAGAACTTCCATTTTGCCGTCGCGCTGGAATTTAACAACAGTGGAAAAAAAACTGACAGAACACGTATTCAAGTACTTATCCTAGCACCTTCGCTAACACAAAAAGAAAACAAAACACTTACCTTCATAATCAAACAGGTACCGTTCAACTGTTCTCTAGCTTTGATCTTGTCGTTAGCAAAAATTTGTCTGCAAGACGTTGTACATCATCTAGCCGTATTTGTGGCAGATGTGCAAGGGACGTGGTAAACTCCATTCTGAGGCGCTAGCGGAAGTAACTTCTTCTTCTTGAGTTTTACTGGCGGTTGGCAAACCATCTTATAGGTGCATTACCGCCACCTTACACCTGAACTGGAGTGCTAGCGGAAGTAACGATACACTGCTTCGCGGCAGAACGGAAGATACGTGACGTCATGTGAAAAGGGCGTATTAATTATAATATTTAGAACAATTGTGTTCCATTTACTTTTTACTATTAAATAGGACTAATGTGAGATTATGCCAAGCTATATGATATGGTGTTTTATTGAGAATTTCATTGTTTTTAAACAAGGTGAATTTTTTGGTTTCAAGCTTTTAGTTACACAACATAGACATTTCTGAAATCATTCCCCAATTATTCTCTCACAATGAATTAAAACCAGAATTTCAGTCTTGGTCTTCAGAAAAGAGAATGTATGCAAGTCATTTGCAACTTTATTTTGAAAGTTTAACCCTTTTAAATTTATTTAAATCACAAGGACACAAAAAAATGAGCGTCACGTCATTGGCCCATTTATGTATCAAAGACTAAACAAGCTCAAGAAGCTTTGCCAGACTATTTGTTTCACAAATATTTGTTTTATAATATATATTAAAAGGACAGTTCACCCAAAATTGTCCCTTATTTTTGTTTTCATGAATATATTTTTTGTGTAACGTGTTCAAATGTAAATCAAAACGGTATGCTGCCTGTGCTTCTGATTAAGTACTGTATCATCTTAATGAAAATAACTGATTTTATAAGGCAGATAGCTTCGATTGGGATCACAAGGTTGAACAACTAAAATTGTCCTTAAATGATTTTATTTGGTGATGTAAAGGTTTCATTCTTGCAGGATCCACTTATGGAGTACTACAACTCTTCTCCAGCACTGTGGTTGTAAGTAGTGATGTTTTTTTTAAAGATCAGTTGCTGCTGTAATGTGATTATAAATATGCTGCTTTCAATTTAATAACCCATGTTAACTTCAGCTGATCTCTCTCTATGGAGATTAAAGTACATAATGCAATAATTGTGTATTATAATCAACATACGAGATGCCTTAAACTGCAAATTGCTCTCACATCACGATTGGGTTACTGTAAAATGTTAGCACCAAATGAGACGCATACAAATTTATTAGGGGTCACAAGTCTAGTTAATAAGAAGAGGTTTGTCATCTGTTGGATGTTAAGCACAGACAAATCTGTCAGGAACAGTGAGCCTCTATGGCATGCCTGTAGCCCAGAAACAGGAAGAACATAGTAAATCCAATTTAAGTTTTTATTGCATTATGCAGTGTGCTGTCTGTCTGCTTGTGTCTTTCTGTAATGAGTGCTGTTATGGAAACGTCTGTGGTTCCTGCCTCAGGGACTGAGTAGTTTGACCGGTTTGATCAGTCTGTCTATGCGCTATAAACTTTTGCTTTGTTTAGATACTCTTACAAGTTTTAGTTTGTCAGGTAGCCTATTTTCTGTTGCGGTGCATTCCCTTTGATTCCATGTAGGATATTATCATGTTGGATTGCCTCGAGATATAAATGAGAATTGTGTTGTGTGTTCTTTTATCCAAATACTGTTGATGTGCATATTTATGTCTTAGACTTATGTATTTTTTATATTCTGTGGCGGTCAGGGAGGTTGGAGTGATGTGGTAGGGAGGCGTTATTCACTGCTGACGTGCCTTTTGCTCAGTGCCTTTGGATACGGCCTGCTTGGTCTGTCCAGTAGTATAGCGCTCTTTGTGCTGGCAAGGATACCAGTGGGTGAGTACTCAGGTTCATACTGCTTCATATTGACAATACGGAAAGTCACACCCTAACGTGATTGTCTTTCTGTCCGCAGGGCTCTTTAAACACTCTCTGTCTATCTGCCGGGCGCTCTTGTCAGATCTTGTGTCAGAGAAAGAGCGCCCTCTAGTAATGGGCCACTTTAATGCAGCTTCAAGTGTGGGATTCATCCTGGGACCAGTGGTTGGTGGTTACCTCACCGAACATGAAGGAGGTTTTTATTTATCCTCATTCGTCTGTGCAGCCATTTTCCTTCTAAATGCAGGTGAGCAAAGCAGATGGCCTACTTGGTTTCCTTACAGATAGTTTACTTATTGTTTGCTTTGAATGTTTAAGGGAAACTCTGCCCAAAAATGTCAATTCTGTCATGAATTACTCACCGTCTAGTTGTTCCAAACCTGTATACATTTCTTTGTTCAATTGAACACAAAGGAATATATTTGGAAGAATGTAGCAACTGACCGTTATCGTTCACCATTGACTACCATAGTAGAAAAAAATTAATAGTAGAAAAAAATTAAATGGTAGTCAAAGGTCCCCCAGAACGATTTTCTTTCCTAAACTCTTCAAAATATCTTCTTTTGTGTTCAACAGAAAAAAAGTATATAATTCCTACTATGGTAGTCAATGATGTCGCAGAACTGGTAGTTGCTAACATTCTTCCAAATATCTTTCTTTGTGTTCAACCGAACAAAGAAATGTATACAGGTTTGGAACAACATTCTATTCATGACAGAGTTTTAATTTTTTGGGTGAACTATCCCTTTAACATGGCATAATGAACCATTTACACACTTGACATTTTTTCTAAACATAAATTTAGTTTCAAATACAGCCTTCTAATCCAGATTTTGTGCACTCAGGCTTGGTCTGGATGTTACCATGGAATGAGACGCTAAATCACCATACGGATACTAATGCTAATAGTAATTCCAAAACTAGCAAATCCTCCAATGGGTTCAAAAACTGCTTGGATAAAAAACACATTGAGCATCATAATGCGTCCCCAGTCTGTAGTCAAGCTGATCGGGACTGGAAATGGCGGGACACATCTCCCTTCCAGCAAGTCTGGAGACAGCTGACCTCAGTGTGGATGCGGATCTGCACGCTGGGTTCTTCCGACCTGTGGGATGTGTTCCTGGTCCGTCTTCTAATGGGATTATCCATCATGCTATACTACAGTAACTTCTCCTTAGCCATGGAGGAACGCTTTCAGCTCAAGCCAAAGGTGACGGGCTATCTGATCAGCTACAGCAGTACACTGGGTGCCCTTTCAGGCTTTTTAGTGGGTCCGGTCACTCACCTTTATGGCAACAACATGCCCGCTTTATTGCTGCACTCAACCATGCTCACCTCCACATTGATCTTCCTGTATGCCACAGCGCCCAACGTCTGGCAAGTCTTGCTCACCTCCACGTTTTTTGCCATCTCTACCTCTATCGGACGCACGTGTATCACTGACCTGGAGCTGCAGCATGGGGGGGTACAGGCTAGCGGGACATTAATCGGAGCGGGGCAGTCGGTCACAGCTGTGGGAAGGGTTCTAGCACCACTGCTGTCCGGTCTGGCTCAAGAATTCAGCCCCTGTGGGCCTCCTAGTGTAGGGGTTGTGCTGGCACTGGTAGCTGTGGGTTTGCTGCTTGTAAGGACTCCTGAATGGAACAGTAAGACAAAGGTTAAAGAGAAGAGTCACAAACAATGAGAGACAGAAGAAAACAAAGTGAAAAACGTGCAACGTGAAGAAAAGATGAAGGACTGTGATGGCAGCTGTCTTTTTTCCTCTCAGGTCATGTGATCTGTGTGTTGAACTTTTGGGTTTGCCTGTGGTTTGGGTCCTTATATAAGCATTGGAATGTCATTGAGTCATTGTATGTGGGATCCCATCACGGTTTTTATTAAATAGTCGATAAGGCTGAGCTGTCTTGCTGTGTGCGCTGTGACCAGTAAGTGCAAGGTTGATAGAGTCGAATACCAAAAATACAGCAAACAAGTCCTGAACTTAAAATGGAACCAAAAATCATATGTCTTGTAATCAGTCATGAAAAAGGAAGCTGGTCTATAATTGGTGACATTTATTTATTTTTAAAGCAAGTTATATCACTAAATAACACTACTTTATATCTGAAGGCTTTGTCTGCTTAGTTGGCCATGGAAGCACAGTATCCATTCAAACCTCCTTATAGCTCTTAAGAAATCAGTTTTAACTGATTTAAGAACCATCATTGCAATGGACTTTTACCTCACTGTGGCATTGAGACGCATTTAACCACTACTAATTATTCTTGCACTTCAGAACATTTCCATTGGTGTTTTTAAATAAAAGTTCTCTATAGTTTCTCTATATAGTCCTATAGTCAAGCAAGTTTTTGATAAAACTGGACAAGAAACTTTGGAGAAGATAACTTGCAGTATGTTGCCTTGTTTTTTTATACTGTTTTTCTGAATTCATGTTGTGTATTTGCAATTGTTACTTAAGGACGCTTTTGTTTACAGTATGTCAGGACACAGAATACCTGTGAACACTTAAGTCTAATTACACAAATGTTGTGTGTAAGAACACCATTTTATTTTCATTTTATTTTATTTTCATTTTATTTTTTTTATTTTAAGTTAAAATAAACGTCTGAGCATATACAAAATTGTGGTGTTATTTGATTTACATATGTATGTGCCGTATATCATTCATACAGTTGCACTATTGTACGTGTCTTTCAAAGCAAGGAGGAGTACATTAGATATGAACAGGTTTTTTTTAATAATCTTGTAGGGGTAATGACAATGTCAATAATAATGTATGTCTTTTCCTTTGATAGATTAAACAAAAAATATGTAATACTACTAATCATTATATTAATAGGCATAATGTTATTTAAACATTTTTTTATTAATTCAAGACATTTTATACATTTTTTGTTCATAAAGTTAGCTTTCAATTTTGAATGAAAAAACGGAATTACATTTTATTGGTGACAAAAAAAATGCATCTAATTGGGTAATTCACACGAAATCTTGGTTTCAAGATGTCAAACATGATTTACTTAAAAACATTTGCATCAATGCATTTCCTTTTAATTCATTAAAACAAGGTATGACATGTTTAAAAGCATTCATTTGCCATCCTTAAAAATTCTCATTACCGTAACAATTTAAAACGGTCAATCCCATAGCATGTTTTGCTAAAAAAAGCTAGGTTTTCATTATTCATATAATAAGACATTAATGAAGTATATTTTAATGGAAATTATACATGTAACATTCTTTTAAATGCAGAAAATTACCTGTATCGGTAATGAGAATAGAAAAAGTTGTGGAAACAGCGTGACAAGAGATATTAAGCTTTTAGCTTGAAAATTTTACGTAAGGTAAGTAACAAAAGTAATCTGTTAACCTGGTAGCCATTTGAAAGGTACTGATGTGTTTCTGCAAATAAAATCAAACTTTATTTTAAATATCTTTGTGTGTGTGTTAACAGTGTGTGTAAAAATGTTACGGAAGGTGAGAACACAAGTCACTATTTCTTCACTTTTATGACACATGAATATTCTGCCATTGATTTTTCTTTTGTCATTTGAGAACATCTAGCAGAACATCCAGTTGTTGTTCTTCAGAATATATTAATTTTACTCTTGTTTAAATTACAACATATAATGCACTCAGACGTGTTACGGTAATGAGAATTTCAGCATAAAAAGCAATAAAATACATAAATAATGAATACCTATGTTAAGATTATGCTTTGTGCAAGGTAGAGATCACAACTATGTTTATTAGGATAATTTTTTGTGTTACCAAATTATATGTTTTATAATTACAATCTGTACTGCTTCAGTGGTATCGTGAGAGTGACCATATGATACCAACAATACTCAGTAATTCCAGTGTTAAAGATGATTCATATCTCTGAGTGTGTTTAATATGACAACATCATCATACTTCAAGCAGAAGTGCTTTAGTTTCGGTAAGTAACAGCAGTCCAGCTGCATTTACTGTACAGTGTGTCCACCCCTGCAGATTTCATTCGTCCTGTGGTTTCTGTGGTGGCCACTGGGATCTCCTCAGAAGGGGATGCTGCATATCACTGTTGTTTTGAGGGTCCTGTACCCATGCATGTGGATCTGGTGGTGATTCCTGCTCTTCATGCTCAGAGCCACCATCTTCATCGCTAATGTTTCTAGTTGAGCCGTAAAGTGAACGTGAGGACTGCTGTGCTGAACTGGTGAAGCTGGACCTCAGATGTGAGGACCTGTACCCCCTCTGCTTCTCATTCTCTTCATCTACCACTTTCACAGAGGAAGAAACTACCTTCAGACTGCCGAGTGGCCTCAGAGGTATCGTTGTTCTGGATGAAGATCGCTGCGGGTGTCTGAACATAGAGCTGACTGATGATAAATTCATTTCTGGTTCATTATCACCATCCCCTAAAAACATTAACAATGTACCTGTTACAACAATACTTCAGATGCTTAAAATCTATAGTTTAAAAATACTACTACCAAAATTTACAGTACAGTATGTCATTTTTAAAGCCGCTCCCTCAGACAATGACAGATAAGTGACCAGTGCTTCAATAGTTAATGCTCTCACCAGCATGGCTGAATCTCCCTGGAGGAAGTCTGGAGTTCACGGGTAGAGATAAAAACTTCTGAGATGCTTTATTACCATGCTGCCAGAGCACAGAAGAGAAGCAGTGAAAGTGTCAATACAGTATTATTTCATATTTTTTTATGAAACACTGTGGTATAAAGTTGCTTATAGGTTGTACATGTTATCATTGTCATTGACTGATGCACTTTCTTAAATAAGTGTTGGCCTACTTACAGGGCTATGAAAGCTTCCGGCTCTGAGGCTGCGTCTTAAGCTTGTGTGTCGCCTTATTAGAATTTCTTTTGCTGTGACATCATTAGGTAATGAATGCTTATTGGTGTAAGACACGGTCTGTGAAACATAATGCAAAATATGAAATATGAGAATTTAGAACCAGCAAATTTAATTTCTACACATATAGCTAATAGCACCTTTTTTGGTAAATGTGAATTAACATAAATGACCAATCTTATCCATATAGGCTGTCTATGCTGCTTGTACTGTAATTGCTTGTAAACGTCTGTAAAATATTTTGACATAATTTGCTATGCTTGTATTGATTTAAAAACCAAATAATGCTGTGGATCGGAGACCCGCGAACATAAGGACAAAGAAACAAAACTGAATACGTTTTTTTTTTCAAATAAGATGGTATTACAAGATTATTATTTAAGAAAACTTTTGAAATAAAACTGAACAGTGTAAGGTCAATCAACCTTCAAATTTCTGGTAACCCTGTGATGTGCCGTGTTTGTTGAGACTGAACTAGAGAGCTGTTCTTTAATTCTGTAGTCATTTTTCAGGTGAGATCTGAGCTATTTAATGATGATTTTTTACTATTAGACAAATATCTACATTTGCTTTGATAAATATGAAATCTCACAGTTACCACCTTTATAATAATGTATGCTAATTGTCAACAATAATTGAAAAAAATACTGGCTTTGATTTGCTGAGTTCAGTTTAGCCTTTTGATTACTTTCACATCATATTTTTTCAGGTGTTGTTTCCATTGTTTTACTTTGTCAAAACTCACCCTTTGTCTGATCTTGTACATGTTCTTTGATAAGAGCTCATGCATATTTCTGACATCAGATGGCAAGACCTTCCTGGACTTGGAGGCATTCTTTCTCTCCTCACTATAAAAATCAGAACATAGAAACAAGTTAGAAAATCATTCTAATGATTACTAAAACTGAGTAAGCAACATAAACAAATATATATGGTAGCTGATTTATATGGGAAAAACAGTACGCCATAATGGGTGGTTCACTGTTAAATGCTGCAAAGAGGTAGAATATGCATGTACACAGTCATTACAGCTGCATTTTTTTTAACTAAAAAATCTAAACATTTTTATATCCTTAATATGTAGAATTTTGTCTTTACACTATTTTGCACAGACACAAAGTAGCCTGGCAGTATAAAGATGCATATACAGAGGACACTGAAAAAGAGACGTACTGTAATGAAATTAAAGAGGGAGTAGCACTGATGTCACCAGTCATTGAATCCAGTATCTCCATGGTGTTCTGAAGCTCCAGTTTCTTATACAGAGCCACAATGCTGGACTCGGGGCGATTATCACGGATTAAAATCTTGCGGATGAACCGGTTATTAAACTTCATGAACCTGACAAAGACATTGTTTAAAGAATCTGATCAAAATGAAAGAATCTAAAAATAATACCCGATATCACAAGAAAGAAGAAAATAGGGAGTGATGTAACATTGGTTTAATGAAATTGAAGGCAAATGTGTTATTAATAAATATTTTATTTAAAAAAACGCTGTTACAGATTGAGATACATATGATTAATGAATTGCTGGAATCCATGACAAAGCAGGAAAATGTCCTAAGACAGAGCTGCAGGACCAGTCTAACCAGTGACAGAAATGCTTGTAGAATGCCTTTAGGGTGAGTGAAAATGTCAAAATCTTGCTAAACCCAAAAGTGTGTTAACAGTTTAAAAACTGTTTTTAGGAGAATAAATTAGCAGATTCTACTAATATCAGCAGATATCTTTTAAAGCATGTGTAGTACAAGAATAGTTTGACTCCTACTTGTCTTTCCAATAGTAGTGACTCCATTGTCCACATAAGTCTTCAATGCCTGCAACAGTGTGCTCCATTAACTGAAACAATAGGCAGTTGTTGTAGTATCACTTCTGAACTAGTCTGCTTAAATCAAAAACAAGTCCTTGAAACACAGACAAAGGAAAATGATTATAACCACTGGAAGCATACCCTTTTGTGAATCTCCACATTGATGGTCTCTAAGTTTCGATTTGTCTTGCGGACATTCATTAGTTTTAGAAGAGGCCTTATAGTGATACCCTGCAAAGAGACAGTTTTTAGATGTATGGAAACACTTTAGGTTTCACTATTTTACAGTACACAATGCAGTTTGGACAGCAATTTAGCTAGCACAAGTTACTGCTAAAAATGGTAAACAAACACAGTCACTTGTGTTTTACAGGGTATACCTGAATAAACACTGTGAAGATGATGATGACAATCGTGCCTGTAATGAATAATTTCTTAGGACCGATGCTGTCCGGTAAAGTATAGGCTAGGGCGAAGGACACAGCTCCTCTCAGTCCACAGAAGGCCAGACCAAACTGATCTTTGAAGTTGAAAGGAATGGTGCGGAAGGGGTTAATAATCTGTGTCAGGACCAGAATCCCTAAAAATAAAATATATATTGTATTTATAAATTCATCTGGCATAACTTGAATAATTGTATATTTTGTTCTCTAAGGTAAACGATTGCATTAATGCAGTGATGTCATCATATGTTGTAATAATGTGATTCTCAACTGGTGGTAATAATCAGTCATGTTCATTGTTTACTAAAATAGCACAAAAACGTAAAACCAAAACCAAAATGTCTGTAAAAAAGTCAAATGTTGTACTACTTTTACTACATACTGCACATGCCTAAAAAGAAATTAATGTTCAAGTATCAAGTGTTTTCATTGAAATTTCAAATTCCAGTGGTTTCAATAGCCTATTAATCACTGCAATAAAATATATTGGGGTCAGCACAAACCATGTTCATCCTTTTTTGTGAGTGAACCCATATTTTATGTTGTCTGTATCCTATTTTATTGTACATTGTAAAGTTTTGTTTGTGAATTTATGGGATGAATGTATTTAATGCAGCCTGTTGCCTAAAATGGCTTCATTTCCCATTTAACATACAGCAGCTGATGTCAACCAAAACCAAAATATGCTAAGCATTGTCTCATCCCTTTTAAAAGTTGATAAGGCTATTTATTTTGCTATGGTTACTATCAGAACACTACCTATTCGTGACTGATTTTTGATTTGTGTTTAAAACCGCTACATTAATTTATCATTTTTGTTCATTTAAATAACTTTTGTAATTTATGATACAATATTTTACATTTATACCAATGAAGCATTACAGCATCTTTACAACTCAATTCCAAACCTAGGCCTCTCCAAAGCAGCGTGAACAACAGAGAAAAGAGGATGTATCCCCAGTTCCACTCATGGTCTGTTGTTATGGTAACAACACCCAAAAAGAAGAAGATCAGAGTTTCCGACACACTTCCGACCATCTTAATGACATGGCGAATAGTGGTGCAGGAACGCTGTGACACATTCTCCTCAACATAGTACTTCATGGTCAGTGCGCAGGTTACAATACTGAAAAGACAGGAGAACAACTTTCAGTTGAAATACTGAGAATTCCTGCATTATTTTGACAGAAGTCTGTCTGAGCATTAGGTCCCCATACTCACGCCATGATGCTAGAGATCGCAACGAGTTCAGCTATGAGGTAAGCCAGGTAGCTGTACAGGAAGATGATCAGAGGCTCAATCTCCCTCACCTTTCCAGTAAAGCGTGTGGTGAAGGCTGCCACAAAGCCGAAGAGCAGGCCGAAAAGCATCCCACCCAAACCCACCACAAAAAAGCGAGCAATGCCCAGAAAAACATCTCCGGCTTCCACCACATGCAGCTCTGCTACATGGTTGAAAAGATTATACAATACCTGAAACATAAGTTAGTGAGACACTTACTAGTAGCAAAAATACTATACAATTATTGCACAATCGATGCACAAACACATCAAATAATGACACAAAAAGGCAGCGCTAGAGTCCAAAGGTGATGATTAAAACAGCTTCACATCCAGACAATCACACAATGTTAACACACGTATGCACTAAGACTATTTGCCAGGTACAAAGCTAAATTAAATGTGTAAACACTAGAGGACAAAGCTCCATTGTGATTGTGTACACTGTTAGAAAAAAAGAGTACTAGTGACGGTACAAAAGAGGTACCCTAAAATGTAGTTTTTCCGTTTACAGAATTATTTTGTCAAATAAAACTGTGAAATTTCGTCGAATTACTGTTTTTTACATTGCAGTATTGACTGTATAACTTTTACTTCTCATTTTTTCTAAAGGGAGTGGAGATTATGTTCATACCTTTTGAAACATTGGTGTCTAACATGGGGTTAATGCCTGTATCAAATGACCAAAAGTTACCACTGTGTTTAGTTTTCAATTTCAAACAAAGACGTGAGTTGAAAGAAGATCTGCCATACGCTTCATACAAGAGCCGGTTTCTATAAAAGTACCAATTACTCTTTGTTGGAAGATGTCATTTTGGATCTTTGCCCATAGTCTGATACCAAAACACACTACTACATACGCATACACACTGAATAGGAGAAATATACATAGAAACTCTGATGCCTTAACACAGGAAAAGAACAGAGATCTGCTGTTCCAAGTAAAAATTTCACCGCTCTAGCTGAAACCAGACACGTGAAAATTTCCACAAGATTGGTTAAACATGGAAAAAGGAGCCAATTATCAGCCAGTGCACATAATCACTCACCACAGTAACAGCATCATTGAACAGGCATTCTCCAAATACTACAATATAGAGCTGCTCGTGGATGCTGATGTCCTCAAAGACAGTGAGCACCGCCACCGGTTCTACAGCCGAGATGATGGAGGCAAAGAGGAGGTTCTCCTGGAGATTAATGTCCTGCACACCAAACGCCTCGATCTGGCAGATGGCGAACAGAGAGATGCCAATGCCGATGGAATTCCATAAGGTGCCAACAACAGCAAACCATAGCACTGTGCCAAAATTCTCAAAGAAGGGACGAGTGGGCATAAAATAGCCTGAATCTAGTACAATGAGTGGCAACATGTATAGGAAAAACATGTTGGAGGTGAGCACCGCCGGGGGCTCCTCGTGCACTGAGTGCATGATGCCCCCCACGATGAGGCCAATAGAGATCAGCAAGCACGACTCTGGCACCCAGACTGTGATCTTATGGTAGACGTGGAAACCTATTTGAAAAAAATATATATATATAAAATGCAAAATGCATCATCCATATTTACTCCTAACCAAAGATTATGAACAACGTTTATTAAAATGTAGCCTAAGTCATGATTAAAGTAGGTCACACTTCCTTTTTTAGATCTTGTAAGAGTTTGCTCACCTATTTTGGCAAAGGAAGCAAGCAGCACCCATAGCGTAATCTCCAAGGGTATCTGAACGCGGGGGTAGTTCAGCGTAAACAGCGGTAGGGTGGATGCACCCGAGTCGGGGTGAGCATCACCCTTTGGGCTCCACTGAGGAAGATTAGATGAAGAAGTACCGGTAGCTTTGGGAAGCATACCGACGTTTGCTCCATATCCAAGCGAGAGAATCTCACACAACATTAAAAAGTGAATCGCCCTCAAATAAAAAACATAAGGCATGGTTGCTGTATTATAGGCTACCAAAAGTTATGACATGTTAAAAATAGTTATCAAAAGCACAAAATAAATCCTTGTATATTTCGAAACACTGCCATATTATTTTTGAATGACAAAAGTACAGTATATTAAGAATTTGCTATAGCTCACTGAACGTCGTTAGATCCACTGAACCGAGCGTTTGGCTCTACTCTGTACCTGGCAGCAGGTGTGTGGTCAGAGGGGCGTGAACCGATGTTGCATTTGTTTGGGTAAAGTTGCTTCTTAAGTAGTTTCACTTCCTCCATAGTGTTTATAGGAATTACTATATTCCTTTCTGTCATAATAAACATTTCAAAGTACAGCCCCGGGCTAATTTCACAAGGAAATTTTCTTGTAGCAATTTAATAATAATACAATTTTAATCACGTAAAATAATACAATTAAAGGGTAAAATATAAAGAGACAACTGTACAAAAGAATATATATATATATATATTTGGGTAGATGACAAATAAACCGCACATAGCCTATGTCCTATGGTGTGACAGCAAAAAAAGTATCATAGGCTAATATTATAGGCTAAATATAACTATTAATAATATTAAAATATTATTAACCGTTTGTTTTCTAAATTTTTTGCTGTCACACCATAAGACACTTATGGTACAGTTTATTTGTCAACTACCACGTTTGCAGGAAGTGATGAGATCTAAGAACTATAACTCCACTTTTAACCACTAGATGGGAGTGAAGGACTTCCGAAAGTAACAGCTTTTTACTGCACCTGCCAGACGTCCGTTTCGCTTTCCTTACAACGAATAACATATTCGTACAAAGCACCCTAACAGCCTCTCGATAAACAAACTCATTATTTACTCCTTCCTTTATATGCAACGCTTTCGCTAAATAAAGCGCAGCAAGACAAGTGGGCGGGGCATTGAACGAAACGAAATCTGACGTCGTACGTGTTGACGTCAAGACAGGGCGAGTCCAGAATGCAGAGCAAGTGGAAGAATAGCGGAGATCGCCGTATATGAAAACACTGATGTGCAGACTACATGAAAAACATGGAGCATATCGGCAACTGACACGTAAGTGATGTCTAAGTGATGTCCGCACTGCTTGTTTTTTAGATTATCATTACATGTCTGCCATTTGATAATACAAAAATAATCGCCTGGAAGAAAGCGGAAAGAAATCATTTTCCCTTAATGCGAATCGTCAGCTGTGATGTGATACGATGATTTGTGGTTAATAATTAGCTCTTCGGGTGGTTTATTTCTGAATGTTTATTAGGTTATTATAAGGAGTAACGGTAGACGCAGTGCTCTGTGTAATCGTCATCACGCTTTGTATTCCGTCATGAGTGCGTCAACACGATTCAATAAACTAGCTGTTCTGTAAACAGTTTTTAAGTGATTGTTTTCGGCATGATCTAACGATGTTCTTGAGCTTAAAACTAAGCTATTCATAAATTCTGTCATGGCTTTATTTACACTGTGCCTTGAGAAAGCATGAGCTTTCACTACGATGTTGACTTTAAGGTGACATGACTATGTTGTCTGAGGGCATAGTTCATAGATTCTTAAGCACGTGGATTAAAGGGATCGTTCACCCAAACATGAAAATTCTGTCATGAATTACCCAACCTCAGGTTGTTCCAAACCTGTTTAAATTTATTTGTTCTGTTAAACACAAAGAAAGATATTTAGAAAAAATGTTAGCAACTGAGATTTCTTAGGCACCTTTGACTACAATAGTAGAAAAAATGAAAATGCTAGTCAAAGGTGCCCTAAAACTAGGGATGCACAGATACTATTTTTTAAAGACTGAGTACGAGTAACGATATATTTTTTCTGGTACTCGCAGATAGGGTTGCGCGGTAAACCGGTTCTGGAAATTTACCGGTACATGTTAGATTTCAATCGGTTCAATACCAGAATTTTGTTTGTTTCAGTACTTGAAACACTGCTGTTCCAAAGTTCACTGCTATGCAACAGTATGCCACAGAACTGACGCAGAACCGGCAACATAGAAGAACAAGATGAATCGCTCTACATGCACTTTTGCGACCATTTAAACTGAGACACTGTGAGTGATTTATAACAAATTCGGCTCTTTCTACTTTTGCTGAGAGATGTTTAGATTGTTTTACAGTGTAACGTATATTCTACATGCTGCAATGCATCTGTACATCCCCATTCAACGGCATACATAGCATATATAACCTTATCTCTGTTCCAGACATCTCAGTTAGCTTACTAATCACCATGAAGTTCTCTTTCGCGTCTTATATATGTTCTTATACTGTCAAATACACACGCTGTTATGTCAAAAACACAAAAGGTTCACATAAGCACAGTCCGTTGTGTTTTAAATGTATATCCGTGTCAAAAAAGAGTTTGCCTTAAAGTGACAGTAACCTAATAAATCTGTGTCACTTATTAAAGAGAAAATGAAACTTTTGTAGCTTTATTTAGGGTCATTGCATATTTATTTTATACAGTGAAGACTGTGCAGTGTTTTATTTTTATTGATTATTCAGTTTTCAATTTCCCTAACCGAGAACCGACACTCGTTATCTGAACATTAACCGTTAACCGCTTAATAATAAATTGGAATTAAAAAAATACATGCTGCGTCTCATTTCGAAGGCTGCGTCCTCCGGAGGTCGTGTTTGTCCACCGCATACGCCTTCGCATGCGACATCCGGAGGACGCAGACTTCGAAATGAGAACACATCTACAGTTGACGAGGGTCTGTGACACGTTAAATATACAAACATTTTTTTCACAGATTAATTTAAACATGCAAACAGCAGCATAACGAATACATCAACAACAGCACCTGCATTCACATATTATCACATTTTCACGAACCTGCGGCGTTTTGGACAACGGAGAAAAACTAAAATAATATAAATCCAAAGCATAAAATAAACAGGCAAGAAAAAAAACTGAATTAATTAACAAATGATGACTAAACGAAAACACAGAAGAACCGGCAAAGTTTATTTCAGTCAGAAAGTTTTTTCATCAAATAAAAATAGCAGGCCTACCGCAATCCAAAGCTTGGAGTTTTTATTTAATAAAGTAACATGTTTACGTGTTGTGGTGACAGTCTGGAGCTTGTTGACAATTAGACCCGCGGCAGAAAACACCCTTTCAGATGGCAAGGATGTCCCGGGAATGTAGAGATAACGCCTCGGGAAGCGCGTCACATTTGCTTTCCACCAGCCTGTCTTAGCTAAACATATATAAATCCGATCTGCTCGTGTCTACATTTAAAACAAAGAACTTGAGCTTGAGCAAGGCTGGCAGTGGCACTCCGTTTGGAGGAGTAAAGCCCTGACAAAGGTGGCCTCAACAATCGGATGAATTACACGTGTCCAGTTTCATCAAGTGATTTGCGTGATCGTATTTTAATCTGTCTCGAAAATGTTTCGGAGGGCATTTACACCTAGTCGTACGGGTCTGCACGCTCCGTGAGTTAATGCTTAGCATGTTTTTCTTTCACCATACAGAAAACTAAAAGCATGTACGAATTAATAGTTATTTAAAAACGTATTATTATATTATTTTTATTATTAAAAAATATTATTAATATTATTAAACTTAAAATAAACATACCTTTTAAATCGTTTAACTGATAGTATTAACCGGTCAAAATTTTAACGATCGGTTAACGGTTAACCGGTCAATATGAGCATCCCTAATTATGATGATAAGTCTATATAACCAAAGCATTTTTCAGTAATACAGTGTAAAAGTGTACAAATAAAATAGTGCTATATAAAATATAAAAATAATATATAAATATGCATTACAACAGTTACAGCAGTTTCATGCAGTCTTCTTAATATTTTTTTCAAATAATTTGTTTTGGGGCTGGTTATTGATCACCTATGGTACCGATGTGGTACCGATATTACCGTTATGAGATTCTGGTACCGTACCGAAGCCAAAATTTTGGTATCAAGCCAACACTACTCGCAGATACCGATGCCGGTACCGATCCCTGTGCCTTTTTACAACACAGTGAGACTAATAAAAATAGAATAGCTTCATAATTACAAACAACTCCACCTTTAACACATTATGAAAAAATAAATAATTTTATGTACATTTCACAAACTTTTAAAGCAAATTTCACAACAAATTTCAGTCAGTTCTGTCACATGATGTATCGGTCTTTGGTATCGGTGCATTTTTACGAGTACGAGTACATGAGCTTAGTATCGGGCCCGATACCCATCCCTACCTAAAACTGTTTGTTTTCCTAAATTCTTCAAAAAACAATTATTTTTACTACTATGGTATTCCACGATGTTCTCGGTTTATAACATTCTTCCAAATATCGTTCTTTGTGTTCAACTATAAAAAGACATTTATACAGGTTTGGAACAATTTGAGAGTGAGTAATTCATGACAGAATGATAGTTTGGGTGAGCTATCCCTTCGACGTCACTAATGTTTAATGGAGGGTGTCAAAGACTTACATGCTGCTAATGATGGAGAAGAAAGTCTTATAGATAAGAGTCAATGTTGCTAATGCAAAGGTGCATTGCAGATCAACATAAGTCTGTGCTGGGGTGTGGATATGTGAATTTACAGAAATGAAAGAATCAAAAAGCATCAGCTCAAATTCCTTGTTTGGTCCACTCCATAATGTACAACGCACCAATCCATTTTCCTTATCATGCTGAAGAATTAAGCCAAGCAGTAAATCTGTGAACACAATGTTTGGCTTGACATAAACACATTTTACATTTTAGTGTCTAAAAACTGTGTCTCCATCCGAGTGCCTCTCACTGCAAGAGGTGCTTACCAGCCTTCACAAGGACGAATAATGAGAGGTAAAGGTTTGCCACATACGCAATCCATTGGTTCTTGGTCATAAAGTTCATGGATTTTCTCTTGGCGAGACAATAGCTGCCAATGGCAGGTCTTGTACTTTGGATGTCTGTTATTCTGTTATCTTTCCCTGAATTACACACTCAGAATACATGATCTTCTCATCTATGTTATGTCTGCTGTGCAGTTCAGTGTCTGTCTGCCCTTTCACTTTAACCTGCACGTTTTCTTCACACCGTTTGAAATGATATAAGTTTGTCCTTATACAGACAGAACATATCTTGTGTTAAAGATAGATAATGACAACGCACACATTTTAAAAAGTAAGATTGGCTGTTCATTCATAGGAGAGAGGAATTTTACTCAGCCAGTAGAAGGGCTGGAGATGAAAGGAGCGCATCCTGTTCTCACCCAGACAATGACTCATCACTAAAGGAGATGGCTGCTTATTACTGCTTCATCATGACTGCGTTAATTGCAGTTTTATTTTAATCCAATCGAATCAGAGATTAAATGGCAAAGCCTCCTTTTATTTTGTGACGTGCATAATTAGTATTTAGTGTATCTTTAGTCTTCACTTGAATAAACTTAAACCTATTGGAAACATTGAAAAAGGTTAAGCTCAAGCACAGAGGATAGCAAAATTCTCACTTGAGCTTTACAAGTCGCAGGCTCATACCATATTCATGTCTATAGCACAGACACCAGAAGCTAATGTTTCGCTACAGAAAACTTTTTCAACCCTTATAAAATTGCATTACAATAGGAAGAGCCAGGATATTATTTCATATAACTCTGTGTTCGACTGAGAAAAGAAAGTCAGATATTCTCAGGATGGGGTGAGTCAATTATAAGAGACATTTCATTCATCGTTCGGTACGGCCTCCACGGTTCAATACGTGTAAGTGAATTGCGGTTTTCCGGTTTTGCGTTTAAATTACTTTAAATAATTATCACGTATTGATATCACGCAGTGCATGTGGAAATAGGCTAACTTCCGTCAACATATCCAACGTGACCAACTGCTTGCACAAGGAGCGCCCGCGTGCCTTGCAAACATGGAGACATTTCAGGCGCTGCGTGATATCACTGCGCCTGCTGCGGCCATGTTACGGCAGCAAACTTCCTTGATTATTACGCCGGAATGGGAGTATAGTTCCTAATCATATCGGCCTAGAAAATCGCAACTTTGACCTCCAAAGACTACAACGGATAGTCCGGACTGCTGAGCGAATCACTGGCACAAGCCTCCCCAATCTACAAGAACTGTACTCATCCAGAGTGAGTAAAAGAACTTGCAAAATCACTCTGGACCCCTCATACTCCGCACACGTTCTCTTTGAACTGCTGCCGTCTGGTCGGCGCTACAGGGCACTGAGTACCAAATCAGCCAGACATAGGAAAAGTTTCTTCCCTCAGGCCATCTACCTCATGAACAGTTAAATGTTCTACTGTGCAATAAAAACACGTGCAATACACAACTAAATACTCATATTTATTATACATATGTTGTTGATATAATATTCAGCTATCCACATTCCCCTGCATAACTTGTATATAACACAGTATAATTTGTATATAGCACATCTGAAAATGTATTGTTGTGGCATATAAATCGCTGTTCACAGACTTTCGTTCAGCAGCAGGCCCAGATGGAATCTGCAGCTTTTTTTCACATAATCTTTGTGTATTTGGGAGGAAAATTCATAAAATGGATTTAAACATAAAAAACATAAAGAAAAGCTTTTTATTGTAACTAACAGTTCAAATAAACATTTTATTTGTTGAAAAGAGTTTTCTATCTGCTCTCTTACCTCCAAATAAATGAGTATTCTGTAATATGATAAAAATAATGGAAATCATGTTAAGTCATGTTAAATTTCAGAGATGAGAAATTGAGCGGAGGAATAGAGTGGTGGCATTTGAAGGAAATGTCTTGCATGAAATACAGAAGAACATAAGAAGCATGTTTGTTAGTCTATGAATGAAACACTTTCTGTTTGTTCTTGAGTCATTTCCATTGATCGGTGTTGAGTGGGGAGAGCTTGAGTCTGCAGAGTGTGAGAAACACTGTGAAAAAGATTAGCCAGCATGAAGCAAGAGAGATAAATATAGGAGAAAAGCAAGGCCCGCGGTAGTGTTGTCAAAAGTACCGGTACTTCGGGTCCAAGTCGGTACCTAAAAATAAAAAAGTTGTCGGTACCTAATTTTCATAAAACCCGGTACCGCCGTCCAGGGTCAACCGGGTACTGATGCTGTGTCTGACAGGTTGTCAGTCGGAAACTTTTCATAGACGCAATAAGACGTGATGAGCGGATAAGCGCAGCTCCGATCCACAAGAGATGCGCGCAGAAATACTTCAGATTCAAGTCATATCACGAAGAAAACGAACAGAGTTTTGTGGTGAAACGAGGAAGCATCCGGATTTAAGTTAACAAGTTCAAGCGGTAAGTTTCAAATTCTGTTCGCGTTTGCATTATGAATATTGTAGCATATGTTAAATTGAAAGGTTACATTAAAATAAACGTCCCTGTTTGCGTGTTAATTTGTTAGCGCCAATGCTAATCCAGTCAAGTGTCTTTATTACCCATTTAACGCTTTTATAACTGTAATGGGGAAAAATAAATGGGAGGACAGGGTGGGGTTTACAGTAGAGCTGTCACGATTATTAAATAATCGTCTCATCGCGATTGTTTGACCTCATCGCGATGGTTTCAGATCATCGCAATTATTGCACATCTCAATAGAAGACACTAGGGGGAGCTGTACTGCATCTTCATATTGCATATTTTATTGTATATATTGTAACTAAAGCATGGTAATACTTGTAAAATGTACCACCACAACACAATCACTTTAAAAAAAACTAATGCATATACCATAAAAATAACCTGCAGTACAATTTAATGTTATTTCAGTGTGAAAACCAGTCTACCAAAATCTCATTAACATAGAAGTAAACTTTTATTGTAGTCTTGCAAGTGAGAAACAAACAGACTAGAAGCTTTTCTATGACTGATAGCATTTTAATGGTGGCTTCAATTCACTCCTGATCAATTTACTTAATTTACAAGTATTTTACGGTTGTATTATTGACCGGTAAAAGCCTAAACCTTAAGTATGATGACCCAATTTTCTATGTTTTCCAAGAAAAGAACATAGTCTTTATATTCAGAACAATATGGTCGTTTCAAAGCTGAATAAAAAATGTATGAGAATTAAAAGTCAAAGCTCTAAAACAGACAATAATCGACATAATCGCAATGATTTATTAGACAATTAATCGTCAGCCAAATTTCATAATCGTGACAGCCCTAGTTTACAGTACTATTTTATTTAGGCCTATCTGAAATCTATGTGCTACAAAACTATCATACTAACTGTATGACTATGCAATATATAACTCTATTAGGTTTAAAAAGCCACATTTAAACTAAAGAAAAATATATCTGTTGCATTTATTATTTTAATATACAGTTACCTTAATGTAAGTAATCTTGTGTAAATGCAGTATAAAAACGGAGGTTTGTTTTAATATTGCATATGCATGTTTGTTCAGTCAGTTGACTTACTGAAGTTTATTCTATTTGTCTTATACAGCAGCAGACTGAGGAGGATGTTCATCAGCATCAGCAGAGAGCACACAACAGTTTCAGCAACAATTAACTTATACTTCATGTATACAAAATGGCATTGCTTTCTATACATTTATATTAACAATGAGCTTTATTAATAAAATTGTTTCAATTAGCATGTACTGGTGTTTTGCTTTGGTACCGAAATTGGTACCGAGAACCGTGGAATTTTACTGGTATTGGTACCGACTACTGAAATTTTGGTACCGTGACAACACTAGCCCGCGGTATTATTTATCTTGGTATGCTTGTTCAAAAAGATGAATAAGAGCATTGGATAAAACAAAACATATGTATTTGATTATCAGAGGTATTGATTATTTAACCCGAAAGAAGAGGTGACAGATCTGTAGCATGCACCTAGAGAAAAGTTGCTCAAAATCTTGATCTTGAAAAACAGTACAAGACATTGTTGAGGTCGTCTAAAATTCTAAAGAGAAGACACATGGTTGGTTATTGAGGTCTGTTTCTCAAGAAAAACAGAAACTGAGAAACAGAAGTCCTGTTGTAGACATTAGGCAAGTAGCCAAGGGCAACTCTTTATGTGTTAAGTGTTTTTTTTCTCATTGGACATACACGGCTCTGCTGAGGTAATGTTAAAACAGTTTGTTAACTGACAGTCCCAGAAAGCTCAGCTGAAAGGAGTCAATCCCACTTCCTGATTAAGCAAAAGGTCAGGATGTGGTTGTGATTTGTGAAAGGTGGAGGAGTGTTTGGCAGACTGAGAATCGACAGTTTTGAATGAGACTTTAATAGGAGGTCTGTATGTGGAACCTAAATTTAATTTAAATTAATTTAAAATGTATTTAGTGCTTTTTACAGTTTTGCTCTGCTGCAAATCAGATTTATGCAAAACACATCTATGCAAAATACATTATATATAATAATGGTGTTATTAAGTTGAGATGTTCATTAGCACTTTTACTTGTTAAAGATTTACATTTATGCATTCGGCAGACGCTTTTATCCAAAGCGACTTACATTGCATTATACTATACATTGTATCTGAGTATGTGCAATCCCCTGGGATCGAACCCATGACCTTGGGGTTAAACACGCAGTTTCTGCCAATCTCATATTAATAGGGGTGTGACGAGATCTCGTGGCATGTAGGGATGGGCGATATGGCCCTAAAACTCTATCACGATAATTCCTGGTATTTGTTGCGATAACGATCAAAATGACGATATATCCATAACACCATCCACCGCTGTTTTTTTGCATCAAGTGATAGTAGCTGTATGTAGTCTAGACCCTCATAAAAACAAATATTATCAAAAAGTAAAACTTACCCCAAATCAAACAGCTCCTAAAATATACCTACAGTATTTTTGTAAATATAAAATATAATAGTGAGATTCGACTTCAAAAGGTTGTAGTAAAGAAAAGTTAAATGAACTAAAGCTCAATAAACACATCATGTCATACCTAAAATTGTATATATTCTATTGTTGGGTGGAAACGATCGATCGCATCACGCTGTCAATCACTCTCTCTTGAACTGTGTGAACCTTCTCTTCTCACAGCAACATACACTGAATCTGTCTATGACTCGCGCTACAGAAAGAGAACAGAAAAATGCAGATAAAAGAAATCTAATTAAATAATCCATGCTTTATACGCTCATAAACATATTTAAAATAACGTAATACAAACTCGCATTTGTACTGTATGTAAACAGGCAGCAGTGCTGTGCACGCTGTGTCGCTATGAAAGCACATGTGGGCGCGAGCTGCGCACGGGACGCTCCATTCATCCTGTATATAGGCAAGAAATCATATTAAACAATTTGCGCACACGCGCATAACATCTAACGAATGTTTAAATAAATACTTTTAGCCAAACTAAATGTTGTGGTGTAACGTATTATGACTATCAACGAATACTTAACAAACGAATTAAATAAAACGAAAGTGAAACTAAACATTAACTCGGATGCATCTACAGTGCCAACCTAAACGAGATTTAGAGCTCGTCTTTTAGTGCAAACTCTTTCTCAGCTTCACGTCCGCCCTCCGCTATACCCGTTTTCGCTTCACATATGAGCTGTGAATGGGTCTCACAAAGAAATACGTCATCAACTAGAATTTATCGTTTATATCGCGGGAAGACTAATTCCTATCGTGTGGGGAATTTCTACCGGTATATCGCAAACGATATAATATCGCCCATCCCTAGTGGCACGAGACCAATCGGATCTCGCAAGAACACAATATCCTCATGCAATTGGCCTCAGTGCTGGGCTCGAAATTGCGACCATTTTAGTCGCATATGCTCCCTAAATTTAACCTGTGCGACCTCAAAAGATATTTGGGAGCATTTGTGTGAGTGCACATTTTGTTGTGGTGCGACCTGTTTTCATTACTGTACAGAACACGCTAATAACGGCACAAAGTATGTGCGTGCTGTGAACTACAGGACACCTGTCATTCATATAGACGACGTGATTGTCCATCCCGCTGCGCTACTTTCCCACAGTTTCTCTATGTAAACGCGCTAGATGTACGGTTTCAACCTTCACGTGCGTCTCTTGCATCTGCAGCGCCTCGCTAGTGTTTACAGCAGTTCGCGTTGCCAGGAGCACTTTGGGAGCGCGCTTCTGAACAGCAGCGGACTGTACCACAAGTATAGTATAGCAATTGCAAGTTCACATTACGTTATTTTAAATACATTCACAGGGAAACCTCTTTAAAAACAGATCATCTGTCTCTTACATATGTGCAATGTAAGCATAAAACATGATGTGTTTATGTAGTTTTAACTGTTTCTCTGAAGGCTATGAGGGTTCAGTCTAGGGCTGAAACGATTCCTCGAGTAACTCGAGTTATTCGAATACAAAAAATCATCGAGGCAATTTTTGTTGCCTCGAAGCCTCGTTTAATCCATTTAACTACAGTACACACGGAGCACTGCGTTTCCCCACGGACCGTTATTACTGACGCACAGCCCGCTAAACTCTATTCATGTTACAGTCTCATGCATTCACCGTGAGACACACGCATTTTAGTATGTTCACACGCTCACACGTGTTTCTCATGCTGATAAATAACTGATAGCTTATAGGGCTGTGACGGTTGCCGTAACAACCGCACCACCGCGGTGGTAAAGTGCCATGACGGTGAACTGCCACCGGCGGTAGTGCACGTCACTCTGACAAATATAGGTGTAATAAATATGAGAGTTGCGATAACGATTGCTAGTTGTAGCCTTTCAGTTGTGGGTGGTTTTATTTAAAAGATTTTAAATTAACAGAAATTATTGGCATACGTGTCCGTTGGTGCGTTCGAGCGCAGGCCTGCACGGCAAAACCCAGGTTATTCTGCGGCTTCTGCAATGGATCTTGTTGTGAAATGAACAGATACGTAAAATCAAAACTGGCTATGACCCGCTTGCTTAGTGTCGGAGCGCGCGCAGGTTTTGCCGCGGTTGCGGAGAGACATCTCTTCATTTGCGCTCCTGTGCACATCTTCTGAACGCGCATTTAGTGCAGCTGTACACATTTTAATCTGGACAATGTCAACAAGTAAGTTTCACATCAACGAGTCGGAAAAAGTAAAGTTTTTATGGCAATCTGAATAGGAAAGCCAATGTAGGTTTAAACAGTTTGTTTCAAATGGAATTGTTAAGGACTGTAAGGGTTAATACGCCACTGACTGAAGTTACTGCAACAAGAGCTTTTTTATTTAGTATTTAGCTTTCTTATATCAATTAAGTTTTCATTATTTACTGATGTTTATTTAAATGTTTTATATGCTGTAGTGTGCCGTTTCACTGATGGATTTGCGCGTTAAACATTGACGGATGTTTCATCCTCATTTATTTCAGATATCATATTTCAATTATTTAACAATTTCAAGTATTTAAATAAGGTCTATATTTCTCTTCCACTCGTCATGTGGTTGCTACACGCAAATATAATAATATAAATATTATTTATATAAATAATATATATTTCTCAACCACCGCACCACCGCGGTCGATTTGTCTATTACCACCGCGGTGGTAAAAAACTGCCACCGTCACAGCCCTAATAGCTTATTGAAACGGTGAACTGATATTTTACTTAGTTTTAGTCTATTTTACGAGTGAAACTTGTTTTCCGGCTGCATTGAGTCCATCAAACTAGATGCGGACTAGTGGACACCGAATCCTGTTATTTACACATTTCATCTGTCTGGTCTGCGTGTCTGAGTGAATGAACTGCACAGTTTAACGTGCTACACGCGTGATGCTCATAAATTTGTCTGCGTCTGCGCTGAATGAGGACATGAACTTCACCTCCAGAGTTGCGCTGAGAGTTTATTTCACAAACATGTTATTGTTTGAGTGAAGAAACAGACATACTAAAAAATAAGCGTCTTCTGACAACCTGCCAAAATAAAAGTCATAGGCTATTGTTTGAAATTATTATTTCCATTTTTATTCATGTTTCTTATTTATATATTTGTATTATATTGCATTTTGAATTTAATATGGCAATGGAATGTACTAAATGGGTTTAGTTTTCACAGATATTAATGTATGCTATTTCAGCAATAAAAACTAATTGTTCTAAAAAGGAAACAAATTAGTTGTTTTACTCATTTTAAGAGACCTGTCTTATTTTCTCTTGTATATTTAGTATTGCTTTTTAATAAAGAAAAAGTACTTATTATCCGAATACCCGATTAATCGATGGAAAATCAGTAGAATACTCGATTAGTAAAAGAATCGATAGCTGCAGCCCTAGTTCAGTCAGTGGAGGAAGGAGGATTGACAGTGTGACATGATCTGCTAACACGAGCACTATGCAAAATGTTAATAGAGAAAACAACCACAGCTCTTTAATAAAAGCCACACCTGTTAAGAAAACAAAGCATCATTTTTGTGCAATTACTGCCAGTCACTTGAGTTTGTGACAAAATATTTTGCAGTGTTTACATATTGTTTATTACTGCATAATATAATTCATTAAAATAGAAGTTCAATTTTGTTAATAAAGTACAAGATGATTTTATAATGCCTACATTTTAAGGTGAATAAAATACTTTTCCCCCAATATATTTCATCATTGAGGATTTCTTTAAAAAAGTCTAAAAATCTCGTCTCACTCTCGTGAACTCAGTCTCGTGTCTCGTCTCGTCGCGTGGGATAAGTGTCTCGTCACACCCCTACATATTAATCTTGAGTACCTATACAGTAGTATTGCATACGTCATGACTTCGAAGAGTATTTAGTTTGATCACATTTATCAAAGAGAGATACAGCTGTATGATCATTTCCGGAAAAACACGAGCTGCTGGAGGCAGGCAGGGGGACGGAACTAGAGCATGAGCACAAAATAACATTATATTATCGCATTAATCCCTTCATGTTTTTTACATTATGCACGTACATGCCGATTGCCTTAGTTGACTTAGTTTCACTTACCGCGTGCGGTTCATGTCCGGCATCTTTTAGCACTGGGACCTCGCCGTCTATCTGTTTCAAATGATCTCCAAATCCAGCATTATATGAAATGCCCTGAACAAACAAAGCACTGACTTCTCTCTATTGCAAGAGTAACGAGCTGCAGCTGCAGGCCCACAGCGCAGCCAATCTTGATGCAGTTCAGCCAATCTTGATGGTAGGCGGGTCTTACTATCGCTCATCGGTTGGCGCGTGGGCAGGCTATTTCTTTCGCCTTGCCGAGCTTTCCCGGGAGAATTGCCCAATAAAAGGAATAGGATCCCTGTTACGAAACTTTCCAAAGCAAGTTGGAGAGCTGGGGGAGTGTATCAAGCACAGAAATACTACGTCATACGTCCAACTCGTTTTTTAACAAGTTGACCATGTTAAGCATGAGAAGCCAGCACGTTTAACAGTATAAAGAAGTCAGAATCCATGACATAGCATGTTACCGCATCTTTAAGAGATTGTTGTGTTTATACTCCACGATCGCTTCATAACCTCTATATATTAATTGTTTTCTCTTACAAATGTATTCGTTCACTTCAGAAGACATTTATTAACCACCCCCCCAGAGTCGTATGGATTTAACTAGCTGTTATCAATGTAAAATGTTGGAAAATACAAATAATGATGTTATTCATAAAGTATTTGGCATGAAGATGTCAAAGTGCGTGAAATGTCAATGCAGTAATTGTAGGGTTTATTATGAATGCAGCAAAACCTGCTGCCACAGTTTATGACCTCCTATTCTTGATTGCTGTGAACACATTATGGTAAACATGTTGTTCGATGCACCGATTGCAATTTTCTTTGCCGATTCCGATTTTATTATAAGTGAAACCTGCCGATTCCAGTTTTCTATCCACAAACTATAATTGACAGTATACTGTATATAAAACCATATTAAGTTTTCATCAATGCACTTTTTTTTATTTTCATTACATAAATGATTGAACTTTACAATTTCCCAAAATTTCCCTAAATGCAGTTCTCCAAGCTGCATTAAATTACAGAATCTTCTCTTTTCCGAACGACTCTTAAATTGAAGAACTCTGTGACTGAAAAGAAGTACAAATAATAAAATATAAGTAAACATGTCACTTAATTTACCTTTTTCATTTTTGTACTCCTCTCACAAAAGTCTAAGATAACAATAAAATACTTCAACTTTATTCTTGTCTGTTTCTGTTTTTGAAACTATCATTGCTTTATTTCATTTTTTCTGAAATGTAAAATAAATTGTCTTTATCTTGGGTCTGTAAGTGGGTTGATTTTTGCTGCAACTTCAATAAAAAAGTTTAAAATCTTATGAGTGAATTCTACTCTAAAGATGTATATGTATTTGCAGTTTTTTGTGTTAGTAAAGAACTCAATCAGATAAATATCACATATATTGGTTGATTTATTCATTTTTTTATATTTTGGATTTTTAAAAACAAGTAGAAGTCGTGCTGAATGTCATTTTACCTAGGTGAAATGACCACTGTTTTAACGTAAGACAAGCAGTCAGGTTGAATGGAATTTACGTTTGTTTTACACAGAGTGAACGACTTCAACATGAGTTTAGCATGTGTCAGAGCTTAGCATCACTGTTAGCATACATACCCCATGCAGACGGAGCAGCGAGAGATGAACTACAGTGCACCTTTTTTGTCTGTACAGTACATGATGCGTGTGCACGCGCGTGCAGTCAGCGGATATGAGAGATGCGCGTCAGTCAGCAGAGACTCGCGGTCCGGTGGACCCACATGCGAGTATAAACGAGCCGTGAAAGACAGGCTGTGCGTGCGCATGTTTACTTGCGGCTTTGAGTGTACTGACGGCTGTGACGTTCTTGCCCGCGTCACGGGCAACAGAAGATCGGCTTGGAGTCGAGACGTGAGACTGACCGGCTGGTCACCGGTCCGGCTGATCATACGAAAAACCAGCCGATTCCGGTCTCTGACCGGTCAATCGGTGCACCTCTAATATGATCTATTCCTGAGCTTTGTGGTGGACTATAACAGGCAGATGGATGGCTGGTAGTAGGTGGCAGGTTGTGTTTGCCGGAGGCTGAGTCAGCCATCCACCCCTTCAGCCCCAAACTGCTGCCCACTACCTGCTGCTCCACTCACCAAAGCCAAACATTTTCCAACCACTACTGACCACGTGGGATGGACATGCAGTATATTTGCATTTTCATTCATCCTGTTTGCTCTCTCTGTGTCAGGCTCACATTGTGCTTGTTTTATTTAGGGCTGGTTTGAGTCCATTTTCATTCACGTTTGCTGCATTAGGTTTTCTGTACAGAAATGAGTTCAAGTGAATTGTGCTTTAGATTATGTGTCTTTGGGATGGGTGAGTTTTTATAATGTTTTTTTTTTATTTATGTAATGCAAAATCTAAACTTGTAGTTGTTTTGAATTTTAACTCGTGCTCATATTTGGAATTTATGTCTAAGCACAACACAGAGGAGGAAACTTACAGTATGAATTGATGATCATTTTATCACTTACTGCCTTGAATGCATTTAAAAAACATAACGAATTTCAAGTTATATTGAATTTATTTCTTTATATTGTTTGTATAATTGTTTTTTCAGTTATGTTATTGTTTATTTCATTTAATGTAAATGTTTTCCTTTCCTGTAGTTTGTCTCATTCTTTGGTTGTCTCACGTTAACCGCTCATCCTTTTTGTCCGTTTCGGCCTCAGGCTTTTAGATTCTGCATAAACTTGACGAATTTACCAGCAACGTAATTTGAGGGTGTGAGAGAGACTTTCATAAGGCTCTAAAGAACCAGGAGTCAAGATGGCAGGTAGAGAGCGCAGTCCACGCCACAGGCCATGGTCCGTCTACCGAGCCAACACGTTTGATCTGTCCTCTGAGATGATGGGATTGGCACTAACAGGTGAGAAATTATTACCTTTATTTGGAATGAAAGTCCTCTGTTATGTGACTGGGTTGTATTTCTAAGAATTGTACGTTGTAAAATTCAATGTACAAACATTCCAATGCAAAGCTGTCATCCAGTGTGGTGTGGCCAATTCAATTGAAATTCCAACTAAAGTGGAAATTGTGACCAACGCCAGGAAATTTGGTACTAAATCTGTCACCTTCTCTTGTGTTTAGGAAACAGTCAAGATCCAGATGAGCCAGTACTTGAATTCAGTCTTGGTGAGTGATGGGTGGTACAGTCAATAATGGAGTGATAATGCGCTTTTAGCCAAACTAGGGTTCCTACTAGTGCCACTACGTTACAAGCCGATGTCCTTTCATTCAGTCATGGGACCATTACTTGTCCTATTTTGGTTACTTACACGAAAAACACGCAGCCTGTTTGTGAATGAAATAAACTGTATCAGCAGTACCCTCTTAGTTCACATGCAATACAGATTTATACGGTTTGTCTTAGGGCTGTTACAAATATTTCCATTGTGGTAGAAGCACTGGGTTTTTTCATTTGGCTGTGTTTGCTCTTGATAGTAGTGGAGTAAAGTCTGTAAAAGTCTGTAAAGTCATACAGTTGTTTGTCATACAGTTGTCTGTCCAACTGCATTCTACTTTGTATGGAGTATGCACCCAAGACTTTCACTCACCACACGTGGTGATGTGACAATAAAAGTGAGTTGAGTTGAGTTGGAGTAAAAGCAGTATAGCCACATATAGAGGTCATTAAATTCCTTTACATTACATATTTCACTTTTCATCCCCAGAAATGCTGGAGATGTTTGGTTACCAAATTTCTGCCCTCCTTTCAGGATCAACCCTTTGAATTCTTGTTTTCCCAGCATGCAGTGAGCTGGTCACTCCATCATTGGACCGCAAGCCCAGTGGCTTTGTAGCAGTGAGCTGCACCACACCTCCACAGGCATTTTGGACCAAACATGCACAGACTGAAATTATAGAGGTGAGAATTGATCTGTAGCGTGTATACTGTACTGTACATACAGTACACTATATGGACAGAAGTATGGGACGCTCCTTATAATAAACATGTATTTCTATTCCAGTAATTCCAATCAAAACAAATATTAATGCTATAACACACAATACCATATTAAAGAATCTTGTTTACATCTTTGTTGCAGCAGTTTTGAAAGGGCCTTTTTCTGTTCTCAAAATGACCGTAGCCCTGTTTACAAGTCATTGATGGGTTTTGGGCGATGAGTGTTTATTTCAAAACCTGCAAGTCATACCTACGGTGATTTTTGCAGGCCAGTCAAGTACTTCAACACTAGACTGAATCAAAGATTTCTTTTTTAATCTTGCTTTGTGCACAGGGGGATTGCCGTGTTGGAAAAGATCATTATATGCTGTAATATTAAGATTTGTGCCCACAAAATGACTAAAGTAGTCAAACCTGTTTATTATACTGTAGAAGGGGGCGTCCCAATACTTTTGTACATATAGCCCCGGCGTCACAGACAAGGTTTAAGAGGTTTAATTTTGAGCTGTCTCAACTGAGAAAAATACATTGCCCTTACATATCTTAAAATATGTCAGTGCCATTGTTTTGTCTCAAGATGCACACCAGTAATGTTTTTTTCGAAGGAATTTTAACAAAAGCGACTTAAATAGCCTAAATTAACTAAGGCATAGTCCTGGCTTAGGCTAAGCCTTGTCTATGAAACCAGGCCATAGTGTATAGTGTATGACTTATATACGGTCCAACTGGTTTAGGGTCACTAACTCATTTTTTACATTTAATAGTAAACTCATTTTATTTAACTTAATAGTTAATTCTAGTTTTTTGACCTGTACATTGTATTTTGCATATCGAGATGCATTTCATTCAAATATTGCTCTTTCTTAGGGCACCAGTAATCCAATCTTCTTGAGCAGCATTGCCTTCTTCCAGGATTCTTTAATTACCCAGCAGACTCAGATCAAGCTGTCTGTCTATGATGTGAAAGACCGTTCACAGGGCACAGTAAGACTCAAAACCTTATTTTTACCATTCAGCTCCCTCATCTGCTCTTTTCAGCTGCATAAACTTGAGCTCATTCTCTCTGTTTTATTAGATGTACCTGCTCGGCTCGGCTATGTTCACAGCGAAAGAGCTGCTTCAAGACAAACACCACAGGTTGCACCTCACTCTGCGGTACGTGTCAGTCCATTACATAACATTGCTTTAGATTTCACTTATGTTCCTGTAGCTTAAAGGGATAGTTCACCCAAAAATGAAAATTCTGTCATGAATTACTCAACCTTAAGTTGTTCGAAACCTGTATACATTTCTTTGTTCTGTTGAACGCAAAGAACGATATTTGGAGAAATGTTAGCAACTGAGATTTCTGGGGCTCCATTGACTACCATTAAAATGGTTGTCAAAGGTGCCCCAGAACTGTTTGTTTTCCTAAAATGTTCAAAAAGTTTTATTTTGTGTTCAACAGAACAGAAAAAAATGCAATAATCGTTTCTATCGTAGTCAATGGAGTGGTACCCCAGAAACCTCAGCTAACATTCTTCCAAATATCTTTTTTTGTGTTCAACCATGTTATGTCACAAAATGCTTGTGAATTCTGGAAAATCACTTCAGGTCAGCAGAGAGTGAGCGGATAGGTAACATCACGATTATTGCGTGGCAGATGGAGGAGAGGAGAGACCAGCGTGCTCCTCTGGCACGTTCAGACACAGTCAATGGCAGGGTAAGAGCTTGCATGCACAGTTTTTTAACGATTCATACAGCTGTGAGAAGTAAACCAAAAAGTCCTTAAAACCAAGAATTGCAGTCTACATGAGTAAAAGGTCTCAACAGCCAGTAAAGCTCAAGTTATACTCCTGCGTAGGACCGGCGTAGCCTACGCAGAGCCGCGTACCCTGTGCGTACCCTACGCCGTAACCTGACGCGCACCTCTCCAAAAATGTAACAAAGCGTCAACTCAACGCGGACCACAAGCGCTGTGATTGGTCGGTTTGGCAGCATCGTACTTCCTTCTACGCATCACCACGAACCAAATCGTCAAATCTACCTGCAGACATGCGAAAATATCTGAAATGCATTTCTTCGTCGATGTCTCTCAGGGCCCGGACTAGCACAGAAAATTCGCCCTCCGGCTGTCTCGTCCGGTTCACAGGTCGTACATACCATCTCCTTCGACGCCTTCTCTGGTTTCTAGCTTTTTGTTTAAGTAATTTAATTAAAAGTAACTGTTTTTCTACTTCGATCAGCTCCAACTCCATTAAGATGCGATCAGCTTCCATTGTCGTTTGCGAACACTAGCATACACACAAAACATCGGCGAAGAAGAGCAAACGCGTGAAAACACAAAGAGCCAACTGGCGTTTCGGCGGTGTAATTGCAGTACGACGCAGACTCTCATCGCAAAACCATAAATGTTCACGATGGCGTCGTCTACGTACGTAGGCTACGCCGTAGGTTATGGCATAGGTCCTACGCACGAGTATAAGTTGAGCTTAATTCTATGCACGAAATACACATTTGCAAGCAAAAAATATTAGATTTTTAACATATTCCCAGTTGTTGACATCAACAACATAAGATCATACAAATAGGTATTTTCTCTCACCTTTATTATTATTATTTTTTTAAACCTGTCTATACATTATTGCATAGTTAGTTTTGTTATTTACCGTTTTACAGCCCACAAGCATATCAGAGCACACCTGCGACTCATTTTCATGACTTACAGGTTGAGTGCATTAATGTGTCTCACACACAGATGGTGTTACCTGTTGATGAAAGTCTAACTGAATCCATGGGAGTCAAAGCAAAATCTGCTTCCCTGTGTAAAGACAGCCTTTTAAAGGCAGGTGAGTGTCTAATCCATCACTCTGACGTTTATATGATGATTTCCCCCTTTTATTTCTTTCTGCTTCTCGGTTCCATCTGGAGGCAGCTGTATATTTATAAATATGCCCCTCATACAGTAGCATAATAAATGGGCCATAACCTTCACTTCCTGCTGTGGAGATTCGTGAATGCGGCAGGCATGCCTCCCTTGAAAGAGACCCATCCATGTGACAGCAGTTATTTATATTGTATTCAATATTCTGTGTAAATATATCACTTCTCTAACTAGATTTGCACTTCCTGTTTTGAAATACCAACACTTGTGCAGTGGCAAAAGAATATTTTTGAATAGAGGTTCGGCATAAATCAACTGCAGCATCAGTTCTGCAGCAGAATGACATTTAGTCACGGTGCAAATACAAAAACTATAGATATTAACATGACCCTGCTGTGGTTTTATATGAATGAGGGAATGTTCAGCTCTTAATATGACCAATCTAGCAAAGGAAGTCCGGCATTACTGTAAAGAGAACCAATCATCAATAATTAAACACTAATGTAATGACGCTCTGGGGGAGGGGCTCTGTACAGTGTTGTGAGGTAAATACCAACTTTTGACTATGGACAGTGGCTATAAAACCCGGTAAAGCGTGTTTTAGTGCTATTCGAACAACAATTATGGTACAGTTAATGCCAATTTAATTGTTTTGTCGGAAATGTTATCTGTTCTTTTCTACTTATTTTTCTAACTGACTTACTATTGCTCATATTGATTGGTTGATTGATTAATGCAGTATTTGGAGGCACTATTTCACGGATGTACCGACTTCCCACCACTGATGGAAACCACTTGCGTGTCCTGGAGCAGATGGCAGAGAGCATGCTTGCCCTGCACATACCGAGACAGTTCGTCAAACTGCTGCTGGAGGAAGATGCTGCCAGGTACATGTCCTAAATTTATAATGGACAAATACATCAAATTCCACGTTAATGTGATAATTCGTAGGCTCATTAATATTTTTACCCCCAAAAAATGGTTTAAGCCAGTTGTTTCTATCTTTTGCTGTAGTGTGTCAGTAGGAAATATCAGTGTACACTTCTAAACATTCCTTTTGCCATTATTTGTAATAATAATCAATTATTACATGAAGAAAGGGGAAGAATTGAGAAAAACTAAATCCAAAAGAACTGCTGCAATGACGCTAGAAGACACCTGCAAAGCTACTTGAAAAACTATGTGCAAGTATACCTAGAACTAAAGCTACTTTAAATGCAAAAGGTGGTCACACCAGATATTGATTTGATTTGGTTAATAGAAGTTAACCGATCAATATAATCGATTCATAACATTATTTTTGAAGGCATCCCCACTTAACAGATTTTTTACACAAGTTCATAAAACTAGCTGTGCTGGTAGGTTTAAGCAAGGAGACGTTGCCTCAGCTCTTCTGGATTTAGTCTCAGATTTTTCTTTCTTCATGTAATAATAGATGGAATTGATGATGGTCAGACTAGATCTCTGTGTGGATCACTCTCCTTGTACATACATAAATGTCACTGCACTATTACAATAATGTTTGGAATAAATAAAGTTTGGAAATGTAAACTGATATTTCCTACTCACACTATTGCAAAATATATAAATAACTGGCTTAAAACCATTTGGGGGTTTAAAATTTTAACATTAAAATTTGCACAGTACTGTATAATTCTAAGTAATCAGAGACTTTTGTAATCATGATTTGAGAGACAGGTAAATAATCGCAGATACATTGAAGCAGGGACCCAAGTCATCCCTAGAATCTAAAAACCAGAATATCGTAGAGATTTAGCTGTGCCCGATTTTAATTGATCCTAGTTAGCAACCATCTGGCAACAATCCAAAACACCCAAGGAACCCCCTAGCAACACCCTAGTAACCATATTACCAAACAAACAGTAGCACCCTGGCAACCACCCTTGAAATGTAGCATTTAGCTGGTGGGGTTTTGCATTTTAATATTTTCATGATGTTTCATCATGATACTGTTACACAATTCTTTCTGCACATAGGGTGTGTGAGCTAGAAGAGCTGGGCGAGTTGTCGCCCTGTTGGGAGAATCTGCGCAGACAGATCATCACACAGTACCAAACCATCATCCTCACCTATCAGGAGACTCTCAGTAATCTGCATGAATACAAGGGTGAGTGTTTTGTCGCATAGTTTACTATGAAGATACACGTTTATGGTTTTCAAGTATCACCGCTATAGACATCATGAAATGTTGGAAGGTTCTCGCCTGTTATTCCTCAGGTCCGTCCTTCAAATCAAGCACTCTGAAAGGGGAGAAAAAGTTAGAGTTCATACCTACAAACCTCCACGTTCAGAGGATGCGAGTGCAGGGCGAGTCTGGCTACGGTGAGATCTGTTACAGTTTTGTATTTGTACTTTAGTAGGGACATCCTTGAGGAGATTGTCGAAATTAACTTCATGCTATCGGTCTTCAGATCGCACATATGATGTGGTGACCACAGGAGCGCCCGCGGCTCATCATCAAGGCTTCAAGGGCAGCGGACTGAGAAAACTCATTCTGAAATTTGAGGAAGCCAAAAAGCAGTAAGATCTTTTTTTAAAAGCGACTCCAGCTGTTACTCTTAACCACATGCAGTCTCATGGTGAACAATGTGAATAGAGGATTTTGTGCTGCTCTGCTTGGTTTTGCTTTTTATCATGTTATTCTATAAGTTATAGAAACTCTACATTTTGATTGCAATTGTAATTTTGCTGTTATGTTGTTTGCTTTCTGGTCAGTGCTTGTGAGGGTGAAGGGTGAGTTCTAAGGGTTTTTGACTGTATTTATGTGGTCACGTGTCATCTTGATTGTGATTGGTCAGTATTGTGTTCTTCACTTCACGTCCATTAAATGTCAAGGGTCTTTCTTGTTTGCACCAACAATGTGTTTTTACCTGTTTATGAGTGATCACCGCCGGTATGCATCAGATTTCAAGTGGGGTTTCAAATTTCATGACATCATAATTTACTTTTAAAGCAACACTAGGGAGTTTTTTTTTACTTAAAATAATCTCTCTAAAATTATTTTAGTGGTAGGACAACTGTTAACTGGATGAATTTTACTGCCGCTGCTACCTAAGCAGCCCTCTATCGGCTGAAATCACACTTGAAACTTTGGTGTGCGGGTAGGTACACAAGTTGCTTTACGGCATACGTCACGTTTTACTCGTAGCCTGGGTGAAGTTAGCCAACAGCTAACAAAAAGACGAAACGATCTAGTTCAACGCAAATCTCTAAACCATCACCATGGCAGAGCCAGAAAAAAAAGGAAAAGAGAGAGAGTGATCGGACACGAGCCCAAACACGAATCAATATCTGACAGACTTACACTACTTTTGAGCTTATTAGTTATTAGGCTGTGCTCAGGTTGTTTTTTGGCGCACTAACGTTACCGGTTCACAACTTATAACCGTAAGTATAGAGATAAATAAATGTTGCCTGCTATCAATAGCTTCGTAGCATGAATGATCGTGCCTTGTCACGAATTTAGTGTTATGCTTGTAAATGATGACTACCAAACCACAATAAATGTTTTATGGTCAAAAGTCGCTGATTCCTTAGTTCATGCACGTAGACTAATGTTATCGGTATCTATAGTTACTATGCTAGGCACTATTCCCATAGCGAGTTGAGTGTAAGTTAGTGATTGCACCTATTACACAAAGCACAACGCCTAGTTGCGAGTGTGTTTCTGAAAATATGACTACAGAAAATTATATCCGTTGGTAACTAAACACATTCACGTCCATGCGTTGTGTTTTGGGTGATTGCAAACGTTAGCTGCTATGTAGTTAGTACGCTATGCGCTAATGGCTAACAACCAGCTGCTACCACTGAATCTAGTTTGAGCTATTAGTATAGGCCAGTAGTATACCCCGCGGGAGCCAAAAGAGTGCTTTAGTACATGCACAGTTTATGAAAGTGACAGCGCAACAGCGGTTTCTGCTTAGTCAACAAATTTACGTGTATTACGCTGCCCACGGGGAAGCTTATACAGCGACAGTATTTACAGACAAGTGCTTTTATCAACCACATGGGAGAACCATAAGCAAAAGTTCTCTAGTGTTGCTTTAAGGGACAGTTCACGCAAAAATGAACATTCTGTCATAATTTACTCACCCTCGAGTTGTTCCAAATCTGTATAAATGTCTTTTTTTCTGATGAACACAAAGAAAGATATTTGGAAGAATGCTTGCAACCAAACAGTTCTTGTCCACCATTACCATAGTAGGAAGAATTACAATGGTAGTCAAAAGTGCCCCAGAACTGTTTGCTTTCCTACATTTTTCAAAATATCTTCTTTTGTGTTCAACAAAACATTAGCATTTTTTTCTACAATGGTAGTCAAGGGTGGCCAAGAACTGTTTGGTTACAAGCATTCTTCCAAATATCTTTCTGTGTGTTCATCAGAACCATAAAATGTATACAGATTAGGAACAACTTGAGGGTGAGTAAATGAAGACAGAATTTTCATTTTTGGGTGAACTGTTTCTTTAACGTATCACATGATCTGTGTCATTGCATTTTGATGTCAAGCGAACCCGAGGAGCTCTTCGATGTCGTGAGCATGTGCTTTTTCAAAAGTTGTCGGATGCCAAATCTTATTTGGCTCCGTTCACACTTGTGCTTAGTCGTGACCGCTTGAGACCGATGTTAATACCGGGTGTAACCACTGCATCCAACTCTGTGTAAATTTCCACCATGTGTTTGTATATCGCACCATCTCATTTGCAAAACTCCACTCGCTCGCATCTGAAAATAGTGAAATTCACAGCTGAACAAGTGATAAAAAATGAGGAATTTGAGAATGTGCCATTTCTCTGCTTTTAGTGCCGGGGAATCAGTTTCGCTCTCAATGCGATACCAGCCACAGGATGTGTTAAAAGCTAAAGAAATCATTTCCCACATCAACACCCTCAAGACTCAGATCAGCTATTACACAGAGCGCCTGTCTCGCGCTGCCAAAGAACGCTCGACCAATGCACTGGAGATGACCCTCGCCATCCTCACAGACAAGGTGAGATTATTTGCTGAGAAATACTGTAATACTTTCTCTCTCTGTCTCTCTCACCCTCTCTCTGATTTTCTCTCAGACTCGGCAGCTGGTGACGGTGTGTGACAGTAAGCTGCTGACCACAGCTATCCAAGCACTGAATGCCGCACGTCCAGAGTTCATCGCCTCCAGACGTTCCCCCTCTGCCCATGACACCGAGCGTGTGGTGTTGAGAAATGACCAGGGCTCTCCGCAGGCCAAATGGAGCGGAAAAAGCAACAGAGCCTCCATGAATCTGAACTGGCAGGAGGAGGAGTGGGTAAGGTCTTGCTTGTCGCTTTATCTTGCAATATTTTAGTGCAAAGTTACATGAAGTTGATTCAATATAACTTCTGATCCAGGAAAAGGTTTGGCTCAATGTGGATAAGAGTCTGGAGTGTGTGATCCGCTGTGTGGACAGACTCCTGACGAGAGAACGCATGGCGAGCGACAGCAGTGAAGACGTTTTCCTGTGTGACCAGCAGGCTGATAGCATCAAAAGAGGTAGCCAGGGCAATGCATTCTGGGTCAACCCTGGTGACGGGCTCTCCTTCCATTCCTCCGACATCCCCCCTCCCTCATCGCATCCTCTTTCAGATCAGTCCTCTCCATCATTAACATCATCATCACTTTTACTGCCCCCTGCATGCTCATCCAGTTTTAAAAGACATTCCTGTAGGTTTAGCTCAATGTTCACTGGCTTCTTTTGAATGTTGTTTGTAAGTTGAACAGGTGATGTGTGTCATTTTTGTTGTAAATTGTTTCTTTTATAAGGTATTTGACGTTGTGTTCCTATGGTGCTGTCAAAACAAAATAGCATGAGTTTGGGGCCAGGCAGTCGGTTTGTTCAAACAATGGCATTTGGGGGAGTAGTCAGGGTCTTTTTTTTAGTCAACCGTCATTTTTGTGCCCCAAAAAATGTCACTTCACCTTTTTAATACCACAAATGCTTTCTGTTTTACATCCTCTTTCAGTTTTACACTAAGTGATCATTCCTGGTTGTTTATAAAGTAATTAAATACACTGATGTCACAATAGTCACTATGCTCAATTGTTTATTTATATTTAATAGATGTGCTTATTTAAAACGTTATTATTAAAATACTAGTAATATAATAATTCTCTGTTCAACCTTCTTCAGATGGTAGTCCCAGTGTGGAGGGCTCCTCTCCTGGTAAGAATGTGTTTATATATATGCTAAACACTTTTAGTTTTCATTTGAAACCCATCATGTGTGTTCTTGACATGACCTGTATGTGTTTATGGCTTTAGGGGAATGGAGTGAAGCTCTATATCCACTCCTGACCACTCTGAACGAGTGTGTGTCCATGATGAGCGACAAAGCCAAGAAGTCCATGGTGTTTGTACTGATGCAGGACAGCGCTCCCACCATTGCCATGAGTTTGACACTGCAGTACCGCAGAGATGTGGTTTTCTGTCAGACGGTTAGCTCAAAATATATTAAGCAGATGCATTCAGCTACCAAAAAGCTTAGTACTGTCACCACTTTTTACCAGTTTCAACATCCAGATTTTTATATAAAAAACGAACAATTTTGCCAGTTCCATCAAGGCATACTGAAGTCATTACCCATAATGCAGTAGTTACTGCAGTGAAGTGCTGTGGCAAATACTGATTGTGTTTTGTTTACTAATGATTGTTCTATACTGTAACACTTTTTTCAGTTTTTGTAATGCAGTAATGGTCCAATTGTCTGTTTTTAAAGCTGCAATCCGTAACAGTTTTTGATTCAAAGCCGATCAATTCGCATTTGAAAAACAAGCTACGACCTTTATTTTTCACATTCGATATTCTGTTTTACTCTGGAATGTGTGTCAAGGTTAAGGTAAAGTCGATCATGACTTTCGGTGTACGGGCGCTTTTAAAAAAAATCAACAAACAGTTATTGCGCTGGAACGCAAAAAAATCTGTTCTTATAATAATAGTTTATACGTTAAGTTGTCGGGTATGATGTCACTTGACTTCAATTCGCATACAGTACATATAGTATGTAAAGTAACCTGCAATTTTATATTTCAAACAGAGAAGGTGATAGAGAGGCAAAAGTTTCAGATTGCAGCTTTAAATACTGTATACACAATTCCCCAGCTGACCGTACAATAGTGCCACATCTATTGTATTATATTCTATATTTCTCTACAGCTGACTGCTTTGATCTGTGGATTTGTTATCAAATTGAGGAACTGTCTCAGTGACAGCGGCTTTCTCCGACAGCTCCACACTATTGGTTTACTGGTCCAGTTTGAGAGTCTTCTGAGCACCTATGGTAAACTTCTGTGTGAAAAATAAAAATGACCTAATTTATACATTTGTTTGAGTGTATGTTAAAGTAAGAATGGTTGTTGTCTGCACTGCTTTTGTTCGACAGGGGAGGAGCTTGCCATGTTGGAAGACATGAGTGTAGGTGTCATGGACCTCCGAAATGTTACCTTTAAAGTTACCCAGGCGACCTCAAGCTTCAGCCCCGACATGTTACCGGTCATCACGGGAAACAGAGATGGGTTTAATGTGCGTGTTCCCTTACCAGCAATGATGTTTGATGTGTTGCCACGGGAGATACAAAATGGGATGCTGCTGCGGGTTCAACCAGTATTATTCAATGTAGGAATTAATGAACAACAAACGCTAGCGGAAAAGTAAGTTAAATATCATAAACTCATACCATTTCATGTTACATTTTTCATTGAATTATAAATATACAAAACAGCTATATAGTTTAGCATGTGCTTTATGGTGTGTATTACTGTTTAGGTTTGGAGACACATCGCTACAGGAGCTTGTGAATATAGAGAGTTTAGCTCGGCTTACATCATATTATGACCAGTTTAAAGAAGTCCTGCCTGAAGACTGTGAGTCTTTCACACTACACTGACCTACACGGCATGTTCCTTTATAATACAGTTATTATGGGTAAAATTGAATTATAAGAATAATTCAGTTCAATTTTATATATATAGCACACTTCACAATATGCACCGTTGCAAAGCAACTTTACAAAAACATTTGAACACAGAAAAACAACTAATCAAATAAATATTAATAGGATTATAGTATTCACATGATTAATTCATGTCTAGCCTGATTTGAGCATAAGAAAAAGTCATTTATTTTAAAGGTATAGGTTACCCCAAAACAAACATTTTTGCTTCATTTATTCACCCTTTTGTCATTATAAACTTGAATGACTTTCTTACTTCTTTCCAACACAAAAGAAGATATTTTGAAGAATGATTTAATGGGTTTGTGTCCATACAATGGAAGTCAGTGGGGAATGTGGCCAAGGTTGTTTGGTTACCAACGTTATCAACGACCTTCTTTTATGTTCCAAAGTAGAATGAAAGTCATACAGGTTCGGAATGACATGGAATGAATAAATGATGCACGATTATGGGTGAACAATCCCCTTAATGGCCCTGATGGTGGTTTATTTGTGTGGTAAGAGGCTGAATGTCTCTCGTCATAGGTCTGCCCCGCTCTCGCAGTCAGAACTGTGTGCCTGAGCTACTGAAATTTCTCAGTCAGAACGTCAACGCCAGGAAGAGCAAGAACGTGGACATCCTGTCGCAGGCAGCAGAGGTACAGCGATCCACCATTACTGTTTTTTACAGTGCCCTACCAGCCCTATTTTCATGTGTGAAACTTTTAATCAAAACAAATACAGAAAACAGGAAGCCATACTGTAGCTTTATTTCTATGTGCTGTATTCCAACGGGCTGAATGCGGTGTCTGCTTCAGGTTTGTCGGCGTCTGAATGGTGTGCGGGTGACCAGCTGTAAGAGTGCAAAGGATCGTACGGCCATGTCAGTGACCCTGGAACAATGTCAGATCCTCCTGCACGAGCACTGTATGGCCCCGCAGGTCTTCAGCCAGGCACTGGACTGTATGCGCAGGTGAGACAGCTCACACAAAAATAAAAGTTCATTACTCACCCTTTATATACTCATCCTTACATTGCTCTATATCTCCATCTCTTTCAACAGCGAGGGCTGCAGGAGAGAAAACACCATGAAAAACGTAGGCAGCCGCAAATACGCCTTCAACTCTCTCCAGCTGAAGACTTTCCCCAAACAGTACAGACCACCAGAGGGCACCTTCGGGAAAGTGGAGACTTGATTTGATGTGCAGTCAGCTGTTCTAGTCCACGTGACCAGAACTGCATGTTTCTCTCTATCTGTTTTGCTTTATTACCACATATCTGAAGAAACATTTCATTATGCACAGTCAGCTCTAGTTATCATGCAGATGACAATGTATATTTCCAACATCTTAATATTTTCTTAGTCCCAAGGGGGGGAGACACTTTAATGTATACAGATAGTTTTGTTGTTGCTGGACTGTCATAGTCCAAATAATTCCAAAGCATCCAATCCATTCCATTCAGATTTTGCTAATGTGTACATTTTAAGTATCTTCTCATGCTTGGTCTTTGTACATACTACAAAGGTCAGAAATATCAGAACTGAAGCAAAGCTGTGTTTTATCATTCTGTAGAGTACTTGCAAAGTTCAGTAGGTTATAGGTAATGTGTAGAGTAGACGATTTGTTCCCGGAGTCAGTTTTCACATTTGTATGAAAAACAAGATATGCATCAAATATAAACATAAAACCATTGTTTATATTCATTCCATTTAAAGTGCACACAATACTAACTGCCTTAAGAGAGTTCACTATTGCAAACGCCCCCAATGTCAAGATAAATAGGTAGATATTTCTATGACCGCTTGTGACGTGCCAGAGTTTGTTTTATTTATTGACCATAAGACAACAAGGTTAAAAATGTAAGTGCTTTACCCTGTTGACAGCATAGTTCCTGGTTTGTGTTGTACGGGTTATAGAGTTTAAAAGGAAAAGCTTTCTCATACTGTTGCCAAGCACAGCTTGTCTTTGTACAGTGAGCATACAGTGTGAATATACATTCACTTTTTATGAAGATGTGTGAGAAGACACTATACGATGTTTATTGATTGTTTGTATATGTTTTCATAGTACAGAGTTTCTTTGTAGGAGTTGACATGTAAATATGTTATTCATGTCAGTACTGATTTATCAAGGAACACTGGTAAAAGTGGTCTTAAAATGTGAAGAATATCCTGCACTGTTTTGTTTGGGATACGCTCAGACTATTTATTTTATTGTAATAGTTATCTTAAGAAAACCATGATGTTTCTCTTGCATTATAGAACGTGATAATAAAATGAACAAAGATTCTGTGAATGCTAGCTCTATATATAATGGCATAATGTCTGCACAACAACAAACATGCAGATTGTATCAGCCTTTTTCTGCACAGATGAACAAATGGTAGTACCTGGTTTGGACTTGCAACATAAGCTTACAACTGCAAATTTAAAGATAAGAGCATGTGTCTTAGCCCCTGCTTGCATAATGCAGGACACATTTTAAAATAACACTTGTAATAGTTTAAAATTCAGAGATCTGCATGAAAACTAGCCTTTAAATTATTGTTTTTAAGATTTCATCATTCTAAGTTTCACATGTACAGATGTGAAAAGTTTACATTTAATTATAGTTTTTAATCGCTCGTTTATGTTTTCATGTAAGATTTGTATTTTATTGTACATGCTAAAGCACGGTGTTGTAAAAGCATGCTGTCCTGTTGGTCTTTTACTATCCCTGTTTTTATGGTTCGAGCGAGAAGCGCTAGAAACCTATTGTATTTGTCCGTTTTATTATTTCGTTTTTTTGGGGGGGTTTGTTTCTAATGCTGTAAAAAAATGCCCCTTTTCCTCCTAACATCCAGATTTTAAATAATAAAAATATGTAATAGATTAAACGGCATGCCAGCTTTTTTATGTTCCTGGTTTTTTTTGGGTTAATAAATGTTTTTAGCCATTCAGAAGACACCTAATTTAGCCATTTGGATTATTTTAAAGATGGATGGATGTGCTTTTTCGAGCTTCAACATTTTGAGAACCATGTCTGCTTAGATTAGTTGCAACTAATCGTTTGCAGAATACTATATGTTTTTTACATGTGGGTGTTTTTTGTTTAATAATTATGAATATAACACACATGACTCTATATTTAAGAAATAATTTGTATTATATATAAATATAAACATTTCATATATTTTTTTCCTTAAAATTATAAATGCATGTGTGTGTGTGTGTGTATATACACAACATAATTATTATACACAGTACACCCACATATATTATGTAAACAAAAACTTATATTCTGCAAACGATAAATTGCAAATAATCATTACGGTGGTGCAGCCCTATTCGTTTGTGTACAACTGAAGAAGTCATAACTTACATCTAGTATGGCATAGAGCTAAAAAAATCTGAAGAATTTTCATTTTTGGGTGAACTATTGCTTTAAAGCGAGTGCCGTGAGTCTTGTGACCATGGTTGTGACAGAAGAGTCACAGAAAGCGGAACAAGAAGCCCGCTATCTCGCTGCTTCCTCGAAGGGGCGCTCGCGGCCCAAATCACGGTATTTTTTCCACTAAAAATAGTTTTATAACAATTCCGAGGATTGGTGTTTCAGATAACCCCCCCCCCAGAAATCTCTGTAAAATAATGATCAAAATCAATGTACTAATCTTAAATCGCATGCATTGGTCAATCCGGAACTACGCTGTGAAAGTAGCATGCATCACGTGACAAAAGCGTCTGCGGTCTGCGACTCCGCCCCTACACTGTAAAACAAATTTACCAGAAAAAAATCATATTTACAAGGCGCTAAAGTGCATCCATTGAAATACAGAGGTAACGTTAATAGTTGAAACAAGTGAGATTTACAGCGAACGTATGTATTGTCCGCCTCGTTACGCATTTTACCTTTGTGCTTGTTGTTGAGTGAGTGCTACTAAGAATTCGGGAAATCGTGAGTCGACTGCAGAGTGCACGTGCGTCTTCTTTATCATGGAGGATTAGTTGTGTCCCAGGATCTCCTCAGCACTGTTGACATATACTTTAAGAAGTGCATTATTTAACAGTCAATTTACACGAGGTGTGATCAAAACTCGGTAAGCATTACAAACATAATTTCACTTTGTTTTGTGGATTACACGTCTATGGTGCTGTTTTAAAACATTAAGAGGACGTAACAAGTACTTTCACATTAACTCAAACTCCTCCTACACTCACAGATACAGACTACTCCCCGACCGCAGTACAACTCTGTTTAAAGATTAAGAGAAATTGTGTACAGGAAACGCATCTGAACTTCACTACAGGTAATGTGTGAGAATCCTTTTAAAACAATAGAAACCATCACAGAAATTATAATTATTTTAATGGTTATAATGGAAACTGTAATGGTCTGCTGGGGATGTGTTGGGGGATGGGTATTTGGTTAATGGGAACATATAGAACACCATTAAATAGGGATGTAACGATACACTCAACTCACGATTCGGCACGTATCTCGATGCTGGGTTCACGATACGATACACATCTCGATATTTTGAACAAAATTCAAAAATGAAACTGAAATTCAAATAACATTTATTTTCAAAATATTAACATTTTCAGTAACTTATTTTGTTGCATATACAATTTAATAAAGAATTTTAACATTTTAAGGCTTAACTGAAATTAGAATTAAGATCAGTGTCAATTTTGACAGCAAATTTTGATTTAGTTTTAGTCCTAGTCTTTTGACTAAAATGCAATTTAGTTTTCGTCATCCCAATTTATCATAGTTTTAGTCTATTTTTAGTCGACGAAATCTACATTATATTAGTCTACTAAAATCTATCTGGATTAACTCATTTAATTGGTGTAATTAAATGTTCCATACAAAGATTTAACTGTTTCGACATAATTTACTTTAACTTGGAATTAAATTAAACCTGGTCATTACCTTTATTTTTCAGAAAAGTTGAGTAACTACTGGATATGCATTGTTGTAACACAGAGAATATTCAGTTCATTCAGTCTCATTTTGACTCAATTGACTCGTTCGTTCAGTGAAGGGCGTGTTCAAGACATATTACATAAACGTTATTACATTTCTTCAATCATGCAAATCACATACTTGTTTTTTAGCATGTCATTCGATCTTTTAATATACATTACGACTCACTTCATCGCTTCTCTGATCGGAACAGCGCTGTTTTTTTTTTGACTTACTTTATGTTGCATATCACGTTATGCAGCAGCTCACGTTAGCGGATTAATTAACATTGGCATTTAAAAACGTCTCCGGTTACTGTCGTAACCTCGGTTCCCTGAGAGGAGGGAACGAGACATTGCGTGAAACGCTAGGGGAATCCCCTTCTCCAACCTTTACTGAATCCTTATTGAATAACGCCAGTGAAAATAAAATGTAACTGGCCAATGCCGGTCAAGACAGCGCTTAGGGGCGTGGCGCCACCCCTATATAACTCGCCATCTGGACCGCATTCCTCAGACTCTTACGACTGAAACATACAGCACGACGATCTGAGCACGCGAGCAAGGCCGGTTTACGCAATGTCTCGTTCCCTCCTCTCAGGGAACCGAGGTTACGACAGTAACTGGAGACGTTCCCTTTCGAGAGAGGTCTCTCTACATTGCGTGAAACGCTAGGGGAACCGAATAAAATCACGCCGTGAGAGCAGCAAAGAGTGTAAACTAGCGCCCCCCCCGCATGATCAGGAGAAAAGGAGAAAAAAACTCCCCCTTAATCCACAGGGCGTAGCCTCGAGCACGAGTATCAAGCCCATTGGATACCGCGCAAGCGCTCTGTCTGTCGTAACCACTTTCTGCCCTGTGATAGGACCCAACTGGATGCCGCGGCGATACATGTCAGGGTTGCTCCAAGGCTTCAGGGTGTTTAGACATCCGCGTGTTACCGCGACTCTCACGTGCCCCGCTAACCAAGCATTTCTCGGCACGCGGGACCTCAGCCAGAGCTGGAGGGGACGCATGAACAACAAACCGAGGTGGCACACTGCGGTTGCTGACGCCATCAGCCCCAGAAGCCTCTGAAACACTTTTAGCGAGACGAGACGTCCCAGACTGAAAAGGCTCAAGGTCGACGTGATACGTTGAACGCGCTCTGGGCTCAGATGAGCGCGCATGGTGATCGAGTCTAAGCACACTCCCAAATACACGATCGACCAGCTGGGGAGAAGCACGCTCTTCTGTCTGTTCACACACAGCCCCCAACGCTTTCATGTGCGAAAGGAGCCTGCATACATGGGCATCGAGCATCTCTTACGAGTGGGCCAAAACTAGCCAATCGTCCAAATAATTCAGAATGCGCATACCGCTCGCTCTCAGAGGGGATAAAGCCGCATCCACTATCTTTGTAAAAGTGCGCGGAGCTAACGCCAGCCCCATGAACTGGTACGCGGTGCCCTCGAATGCAAACCTCAGAACGCGCCTGTGGCGAGGGGCTATTTGAACATGAAAGTATGCATCTTTTAGATCTACTGAAATAAACCAGTCCCCGGGCCGAGTCTGCGCGATGATCTGTTTTATCGTCAACATTCTGAAAGCGCGTTTGTGCAGCGCACGATTGATGGGTCTCAGGTCTAAAATCGTCCGGAAGCCCCCATTTCTCTTTAGAACGACAAAATAGCGGCTGTAGAAGCCGCTCTCTCTCTCACTTGAGGGGACTACCTCTATCGCTTGCTTCGCGAGGAGGCTGTCGATTTCCTGTCTCAACAGTGGTATATTCCGCAGGGAGACTACGGATGGGACCACGCCATTGAAGCGGGGCGGCCTGCGCCGAAACTGGAGCGAGTAGCTGTTCTCTACTATGTTCAGCACCCAGGGCGAGATACCTGGGATGGACTGCCATGCTGCCTTGCGAGCCTGCAAGGGACGCAACGTCTCGTTCTGCACTCTCCAGGTTATCCCGCGCGAGGGAGAAACCGCCGTCGGCGGACTTAGCGGCGGCGTACGAGCGCCGCTCCGAGCTCCGCCGAGAGAGCTCTGACTCGCAGTAACCAGAGTATGAGACAGGACATAAGGCGGGATTGGTGCATCGCCGTAAAACCGGCACAGGATGAGACAACAGCAGCTCGCGGCACGGAGGCGGCGAGCTTGCAGCATTCATCAGAGGAGGAAGATACTCTGATTGTGAAAATGTGTGCATTTTTATTACATTTGACACAACAACATCCATAACACAATCGTTCTCTGTGTCGCCCGCAACCGCTAGGGGGACAGACGATAACCTCGGACTCTTCGCGAGAGGTCCCCCGTCGAACGCTTTCCTCCTCCCAGCGAACTCTTCAGGAATTCGGCTTCGGCCCCGACGTTGAACCTTCCCTCGGGCTACGATCCTTCCCTGGGCCTTGGCGCTTCCTGGGCATGTCTCGCCATTGTTTGGGGCGAACCGCCGGTTCGGGAGCTGTTGCGGCGGAGGGGGCCGCGAGCGTGGGCTGCTTCACCGGTCTCTGCGCCGAGCGTGCAGATGAGGATCGGTGATGCGAAGACAGCTGGGCGGGGCGTCTGGGGAGTACCTGGCTCATAGCACGTGAGCGCTTTTGGTCCTCCGTGAAACGCTGGATGACGGCATCCACGGCGTCCCCGAATAGACCAGAGGGAGACAACGGAGCGTTCAGGAGGGCTCTCTTGTCCGCCTCCTTGAGATCCGTGAGCGTCAGCCACAGGTGACGGTGGAGCGCAACCATGAAGCCCATGGTGTGGCCGATGGCTTGGGCTGTGCGTTTAGTGGCCATAAGCGCGAAAACCATGGCCGCGCGCAGGTCCTTAACGCCGTCCGGGTTAGGTTCTTCCCCGTCCAGAGAACGCAGCAGCTGAGCCTGGAAAACCTGGATTACCGCCATGGTGTGCAGAGCAGAGGCGGCATATGCCTTCTCTGCTATGTGGGCGGTCATCCGGCTCGATTTAGATGGCAGCACGGCCTCGGATCGCAGCGATGACGAAGACGGACCCAGGTGCGCCGCAATCGCCTGCTCGACGGCGGGAATGCGCACATAGCCGCAGGCTTCCGCCCCATCCACCAGAGAGAAGATAGCCGATCCCAAGGCTACGCTTTCACGACCTCCTCGTGGACATCTGGGAAAAAAGGCACGCGTTTCTTCTGGGCGGCGGCGCAGCAGCCCGGCTGAAGAAACCACGTGTCCAGCTTACTCCTCGCCGGCTCGTCGGGGGAGTTCCATTCGAGGCCAAGTTCTTGTACGGCCCTGGTGAGAACACGAACGAGCTCTTCGTGAAGCGCGGGAGGGGCATCCCACTCCGCCCGTTCCTTCCCCGACGCCGCTAGCTCCTCTGACCCCGACAGATCCCTGTCCGAAGCCGCCAGCGACATGAGCTCGTCTTCATCTCCCGAAGCGCCAAACCGGATCATCTCCGTAGCTTCATCAGCGGGACGGAGGCTATCATCCGCGAAGGACATTGGAGACCCTGGGGGCCGAGAGCGATGACGGCGGTCCAGCTCTTTATCTCCCCGGGGGGGAGGGGCGGCGGTCCCGCCAGCGGCTCACTGGCGGTGGCGGGACGCTGCCTAACAAAATCTTTGAGGGCGGCGACTCTCCGAGCCTTAAGCACCCGCACCGGAAGGTCTTTGCAGTGCGGGCAGTTAGACTCAGAGAGAGCCCCCTCTGCATGGGCCAGACCTAGGCAGAGCACGCAGTGTGAGTGCGTGTCCTGCGGGTCGATGGGCCCTGAACATAACTTGCAAATTGGCATACCGGAACACACGAGCAGAAGGATCCGATGAATTCCTCTTCTCTGAAGCGTATCCTCAACAGCATGCGAAAAGTGAGTGAAGGAGAAAGATTCTGAGGAATGCGGTCCAGATGACGAGTTATATAGGGGTGGCGCCACGCCCCTAAGCGCCGTCTTGACCGGCATTGGCCAGTTACATTTTATTTTCACTGGCGTTATTCAATAAGGATTCAGTAAAGGTTGGAGAAGGGGATTCCCCTAGCGTTTCACGCAATGTAGAGAGACCTCTCTCGAAAGGGAACGTTTGTGCTGCCTTTGTAATGAGCTTCGGGGTGACTCGCCTGCAGTCACGCTTCAAGTTTGCTGTGTTTTAACGGCGATTGTGAAGGAAAATATGACGCTTTGTAAACCACTTGGAGACACAGATTGTGTCTTGTGCTTCTAAACATATTGTAAAATATCCCCATCTCTCTACGGTGCGCATCGTAACATTTTTGCATCGTGAAATCTCGTAATGCGAAGTATCGTTACACCCCTACCATTAAATCTTACTGGAATAAGGCTCACAACATAACTACATTGACATTTTATAATGGTTTTAACAGTAACGTTAAACAGTTGATGGTTCAGAATGGTATTTGGAAACCATTGGAGTTTTGTTACCAGCAGAGCATGCACCTTAGTCATTTACACACTGTTAAAAAATCGGTAAAAAAACAAATAAAGTATTGGCAGAAAATTACCTGGATATTTTCCTTTAATTTACGGACATTTCCCTTAATGCGAAAATGTACGTTAATGCAGTGCAAAATACAGGTAAAACAACTGTAAAAAATGAATACGGAAAATTCCTTCATATTAATACTGTATATTGTGCCCTATTTTACGTTTTTATTTTTTAGAGTGCAGTATCTGATATTTTGTTAATGTTCACCCCTTGTGGGCTTTGAACTCAAAACATATTTTTATCTTCATCTAGAAGCCAACATGAAGAAACTACTTTTGGATGTTGACTCTGGGGTGGATGATGCTCAGGCTATTATGATGGCTTTGGCAGTGCCAGATGTACAGATCCTGGGCATCACCTGCGTTCATGGAAACACTGAAGTAGATAATGTGTGCAAGAATGTCCTGCGCATCCTGAAAGTTTGTAAGCGTCTGGAGGTAACCTGAACTTGCTTGATCACATGCTTTAACATCACGATCTGATGTGATGCATCCTACTTTTCAGTTTTTTATTAATCATACAAACACTTGAAACTCTTTCAACTTTTTATTTACCAGCTGTTTTCAAGCAAACTAAAATGTTAAATTACATGAGAGAACCTGTCTATTTTTTCAGTATTGTCACAGTTTATATTTCACATTTAAAATGTATTGATACGTTGTCGCCACATAAAATATTGTGACATTATCATGCATTTAAGATTTTTCCTCCTAGTTCGCCCAAAAAGGGAAATTCTGTCACATTCCAAACCTGTATAAATAAATTTCATTGTTTTGTTGAACACAAAGATATTTGTATAAATGCGACTGACATTTCTGGGAAAATTATTATATATACGTTTTGTTCTGTTGAACACAAAAGAAAATATTTTAAGAATTTGGGAAAACAAACAGTTCTGGGGCACATTTAACAACTATTTTAATGGTAGTCAATGGTGCCCGAGTGTTTTTTGTTGTTGTTGTCAAAAATGTTCAGTTGTTGCAAATTTGTTGACTTTTGAAAAAGTAAATTAGCAGGAAAGGGCTGGTTTTGATGACAGTGTTGTTTTTAATAGTCTATTATGATAAAAATCTGACAGTAACCTTTAGCTATACTGTCTGGGTTTAAATGACTTTGCAAGATTGAACGATTTCACTCCGCTTATTACACAATAATGAAAAACTGCCTGAATTTGTTTCAGATTCCTGTATTCCGTGGAGCAGTTAAATCGCTCTTGGGTCAGACCAGCAGTGCTGGAGAGTTCCATGGGAAAGATGGACTTGGAGATGCCCCAGACCCCAACGCTCCTGGTTTGGATCTCATCCAGGCAGAGGGGGCCGTGTCAGCCATGATTCGAATAGTCAATGAGAATCCTGGGGAGGTGTGTACTGTATGATTATTGAAACATTTGTTAATAGATTGATCACACATTACCAGCATTTTACCACAATTTTCCTTGGTTCTTCAAGGTATCTCTAGTGGCCACGGCTCCATTGACCAATCTGGCTTTGGCAGTGAAACTTGACCCCTCAATCGGCCAGAAACTCAAAGGGCTTTACATTATGGGTGGAAACACAGATTGTAAGTCCCTAACACTTCTGTACAGTTATGTTACATTGTAGCAAAGATTTCGAGAGTTAGCAAGTTTGATATAAAAACAGGGTTTGATCTGCACTGCTGGTAATTTTATACAATATATTTTTTGTAATTTAGAGAATAACAACAAATATTTATCTTTAGCTCATGGGAACACCACTATGTGTGGAGAATTCAACTTTGCAACTGATCCAGAAGCAGCTTACATTGTTCTAAATGAATTCCTTTGCCAAACGTACATTGCAACCTGGGAGTTCACCTGTCGAAGTAAAATACCCTGGGTAAGATCTTCTCTTGATGGTTTAGGCTTGCTTGTTGCATTCAGTTTAACACATGATGTTTTATTAACAAAGTTCGGGAGGAGCACGTGCAAATAATTACGCAGCTGCCCGTCATTAGCTATTACGTCACCCGTCCTATCAAATCAAGAGCGAGCTCTATAAATAGTTAAATCGCCTTGCTCCTTTCACTCTACATTTTCGCAGTATCCCTCCTCCATCCCGACTCCTCCCCATTAACCCTCTTTTCTACCCAGGTGGTAGGGGGAATGGGAGCGCTCTGGGCTTGGGCAAATACAGAGATCGGAGCCCTCTCCCCGGACAAGGGGGAGTGCTCTGGGTTTGGGAAAAAATACCGACCTCGGAGCCCTCTCCCTGGGCAGCACGCCAAATACGCATACAATATTCTCTTCTTACTTAATTGCCGCCAATTTAATTTTTTGCTAAGGCGAACTCGTGAAGTATAAACTGGGATGTACATATAATACCCATTTATATTTGTACTTGTCTGTTTCAGGACTTCTGTGATGGCTGGCTGGCCCAGGACACCGATAAGGCTCGGTTCATGAAGCAGATCTTTAAGCACAGCATGGAGAACAGCCACAGTGAGAGGATGGAGAAAGAACTGGTGGAAGGGCAGGGCTTCATCTCCTGTGATTCTTATGCCATGGCAGCAGCCATAGATGACAAATACATTGTTGAAACTGACCATAAAGCCGTAACGGTAGAGCTCGCAGGCAACTATTGCAGAGGAATGATGGTTGTAGATCATCTTGAGCTTATGAAGAAAGCTCACAAAGTCCAAATCATGAAGAAGGTGGACTTGGAGAAGTTTAAAATGCTCATGATGAATGCTTTAAAATAACTGTTAATTTGTACATTAGTAGCATCATGGCCATACATGTCATTTTACTACTGTATTTTTGTAATCATGGCCTAGGCACTACATTTTTTAAAAATAATGTAATAAATGGATAAGATTGTCTTGTCTTTATGTACGATTCTACATTTATCTACAAAATCCCATAAATTGACTCGCATTTATTCCATCTGATTACACCTTGATGTCCTGAATGCCACTTTGACACCAGTATTAGACCCCTTAATACAAAGCATCAACTAGGCAGTAAGGCAGCTCATTGGTGACTTGAAAATTAAGAAAATGTTTAATCCCATGGCAAGTATTAGTTGAATAAGATGTAAATTGCTTATAATTGATAAGGGTGTGTGGATCCTGAATTATCTTTCAGTGATTGGGATGAAAGAAACGTTTCAGTGGTGAGCAGACATTTGAAGGAGTCATACTGCACGGCTAAAACGAATATTGTTTGTTTTAGATGTAACGCAATGTGTATACACCATTTAAAGTTTAAAAAACATATTTCCACATACCGTGCATGTTTGTATCTCCTCTTTGCCCCGCCTCTCTGAAACGCGCAGATTTTTTACAAAGCTCATGGCTCTGAAAAGCGAGGTGTGCTATGATTGGCCAGTTCACCAGTGCGTAGTGATTGGTCAAATACTGCAAGCATTTCACGGAAATGTAACGCCTCTTACCATATTCAGAACATCAGGTTCCAAAGCAATTGTACTGACAGGCGATACAATGAGATTTACAATTACACCCACCTTAACTACGTGTAGATTTGGGTGGTCTTAGTCAAATCATGTTACGAAGTTACGTAGATTCGCCGGGGTGTGGTTACACGAGGCGTTTCAGGCAAGTCTGGTTGAGCATTCGCTTTTAGATAGAATGCCTCTTTTATTCCCACACTTTCATTTTTGCAATTTTGCGTGTCTAATACATGCATGGGCAACTTATAACACACCATAAACACAGAAAAACACGTACTTCCGCCATATGAGCCCTTTAATGACTTTTTACACTGATGCAGTTCATTGTGTTCCCAAATGAAGAGTTTTTGGATTGTACGATTGGATCTTCGAAGAAACATTTGCATAAAAAGAACAAGTATTCACAAATCAGGAGAGTCTTCACGTTTAATACAAGGTAGCCGTTACTCAGTATCCCTTTCTGCCTCGGAATCGAGATCGTGTGTCCAGCTACAAGAAAGGGGATGAAAATATATTTCACCAATTTGGATTGTTGAAATGCGTGTGGGTATCTTATAGAACAGAACAGTCTTTATACAAGCTGTAGAAATGAACCACTGGCACCAAGAGCTTATAAAAGAGCCTTCCTGGTGTGGTACCTAGGGCTGTCACGATTATGAAATTTGGCTGACGATTAATTGTCTGATAAATCATTGCGATTATGTCGATTAATTGTCTGTTTTAGAGCTTTGACTTTTAATTCTCATACATTTTTTATTCAGCTTTGAAACGACCATATTGTTCTGAATATAAAGACTATGTTCTTTTTCTTGGAAAACATAGGAAAAAATTGGGTCATCATACTTAAGGTTTAGGCTTTTACCGGTCAATAATACAACCGTAAAATACTTGTAAATTAAGTAAATTGATCAGGAGTGAATTGAAGCCACCATTAAAATGCTATCAGTCATAGAAAAGCTTCTAGTCTGTTTGTTTCTCACTTGCAAGACTACAATAAAAGTTTACTTCTATGTTAATGAGATTTTGGTAGACTGGTTTTCACACTGAAATAACATTAAATTGTACTGCAGGTTATTTTTATGGTATATGCATTAGTTTTTTTTAAAGTGATTGTGTTGTGGTGGTACATTTTACAAGTATTACCATGCTTTAGTTACAATATATACAATAAAATATGCAATATGAAGATGCAGTACAGCTCCCCCTAGTGTCTTCTATTGAGATGTGCAATAATTGCGATGATCTGAAACCATCGCGATGAGGTCAAACAATCGCGATGAGACGATTATTTAATAACCGTGACAGCTCTAGTGGTACCATGGCATAAAAAGGTGATTTTTACCTTGGGTTTTCTATAATTATTACACTGATAGTACCAAGATGTTTTTGTTATTGCGCCAAGTACTTCAAATATCACATAGCTGAAGAATCAGTGCAGCAGATGTACTTACCATGGATCTCTTGCACTCAAAGAAAGCCACCTGCAAGCCTTTGCAATGTCCCTCCTTCAGACACTCGCTGGGCATCTTGCCTTCCTATGACGCATGACATAACAGCACCCTTTAACCTCACCGCAGTTTATAAGCGGTAGCTTATTTTAACTTTAATACCTTGTAAACCATTTTATTAAATGATTATTGCATTTATCTAAAGCAACTTCCGATGTTTACTCCTCTGTGTTACAAAACAAAATATTATAATTTCCCTTTTTTGTGACATGATGCTGGTGTTACCTTCACTACACAGTCATGCTGAAGGAGACAGGTTTTAAAATCCTCTCTGATTCCAGCGCAGGCACGCCCATCTTCCTCTTTATCCTCATAATATTTGGGCATTCTGTAGAGCTTTCATCCGAGCAAGTTACAGCGAAGAATGTATGGAGCCAGAAACGGTGTATAAAAACGTCAAAACTGCAGCATATAGGAGTCAAACAGAAATTGTTATGAATGCGGCCATGTTAAGTATACGTACTTCCGGAAGTTGAAGGGAAATGCATTTTTGGGGTTGCTTTTTTCATTTATAGACATAATATTAACTATTAACCATAGACAGGCCTGACAGGGACGCAAATATTTGATTGAAAACATGAAACGTGAAACTATTCTATGTTCGATATCGATGTCTAGAATGTTTCAATAGCAAAAATCAAATGTTCATATATTTTGACCACAAGAGGGCGCTAAAACAACGACATAGTTGGTGTGTTCGATTTCATGCGGTGCTGCGCACACCATTTGGAGCGTGACATGCAAGGACCGCGAGAACAGACTTCTTCCGCATGCTTACGAATTGCTCTCGCGTTACTTCGATGTCATACTCCGATCGTTGCATAATTCTAAAGAATATATTGCAGAAGTACACTTTTCAGCCCAAATATTTCACACAAAATATATTTTTCACTTTTAAACCTGTTCAAAATAAATACAAAAGTAGTACTTGGGAGTGGTCAAACTTAAGTAATTGTAATTATTTTATAGAGATTGTAGTAATTATAACTGTAAGGATAGAATGGAATAATATTTTAGCTCTTCAGTAGTAACACAGATCCATTAAAACACATACAGCAGATATGGAGGAGTGCACATGTAAACAATATGTACAGAAGAGCATACAAAATATGTTATCCCTTTATTCATGCATATATTATGACAACCTCAGTCAGGATTGTTGATTGCTCTTAGGGCATCTGAAACAAGATTTGAACATTATTACACATATTTTTTTCACTTTTATCTGAAGAGGTGATGGACGGTGTATAGGATGACGCACCAGTATCCTCTGCAGTGGTTGATGTGTAATGCCATCAAGACCAATGCATATGCAAGAAATGGCTTTTTGAATAGCTGTTCACTGTAGTGAACTGTGTGAAAGGCTTAGAAGATTAAAATATAGAAAAGCATAACTGGTAAACAACAGAACGTTATTGCACATAGGTTAAACATGCATCTTGTAGCTTATCATGGTGTGAATAATGTGGTGTAAAGTTGTGCTGTCCTTAATATTATTACACAAACCCTGAAGATTATAGAACTGAACTTCATTTAATGGTGGACAATATATTACTCTGATGGCACATGGATAAAACTGTTCAGGGGTCAGGAGGCGTGGTTTTAAGAGACCAATAGCATCTTCCAGGGGGCAGCAGGGTAAAGAGGTGGTTGCTGGGGTCAGAACAGTTAACATATGTTTGCTACAAATAAATCCAAAAACTATGGTCAATAGGGTTAAACCGTGGTTAATTTTTGTAAGGGTTGGTTTTGAGGGCATTATACTCACTTTATTAGATTAGAATACAGTTTAAGCATGCAGTTTTAAATGGCCCTAAAATGTTATAAAAACCACACCTCTTCTCATACAATGAAATAAAAGAAAAAGACGCTATGGTTTTAAGACTGGTTTATTACAGAACAGTTTATTCAAATCAATTTCAGAGCAGGAGCAAGACAGATGAAGGCACATGAAAGTCCAGAATGCACCTCACAAGGAGGGAAACGTTTTATGTCCGATTCATCTCAAAGCAATTTTGAAGGGTGGATTTAAAGATGGATACATGCGGATCCCAGATTAAACCACATGAGTCTGGAAACCTGCCACGTGAGCGAGTAGAGATCATTATAGACAACAATCCACCACAGGCGTGGAAACAAGTCATGAACATTAATCATTGAGCACAAATCTGACTAAAAGGCAACACTTTCTTCTTTCTTTCATTCCCCCAAGATGCAAACAAGAACGATACAGTGCACTCTACACTTAAAGGAAACATTTTAGTCCCACCACTCAGGAGAGATCATAAACAAATTGTAAACAAACGTGTATGACAGTACATTGGCTTGTTAACTGGTCAACAACATAAACCGGTCAAGTTCTGCAATTCACATCCAGCCTCAAGTAGTTACAAAAATGTGGGAGCGGGTAACTAACGCTCTGCTTGAAACATAAAGGGTTAGACAATGAGACATTTTCACAGGCTGAACTTCATTATAATCTATCATCTTAAAGATATATACAATCACATGAGATGAGAGCACTTTGGAAAATTTGTACAGTAGTTACCTCACCATCAACTCTCAAAGCCAGCACATAAAAGCAAAATAAATTAGAACCATAGGTTTACCAAATAAAAAACCATCCACATCCAATCATAGTGACCAAGCAGAACACATAATATTGCAAGAAGTAATTCACTGAAGTGTTTCTTCATTCATCACCATTATAAATCTATGGTTCTGGTATTAATTTGCTCATGACCGGGAACAGTTGCGACCACAGAACTTAACGGGCATTTCCAGATTTCTGCATAACTGGAAATGCCCGTCAGTCTTGACGTTCTACACACGCCCATGTTTATTTATTAAATATTTTGGCAAGCTCGAATGAATGGTGCTTTCAGCTCAGCGTCCCAATAGGAGCAAAGTACTTCAACTGAATTCATTTTCCCAAACACATTTCACAGAATCCCATAGATACCCCCAAATCAGCGCAGCTTTTGTCTGGGCCTGGTCATATCACTCTCTAAACGTTCTACAGACACTCATCTACAGGTAGGTGATACAGCATTAAATACGGCCAAAGAAAAGAATGCCTTTCTGACTGACAAGATGATATTTGAAAGAAAAAATGCCCAATAGACAAAAGGTAACATGATGTATTCGATAACATGAATATGGACACGCCATGCTCTAAAATACAACGTATCAGTCAAATCAAGCACATGACAGAAGTTCTATTGCATTTTTAAGCAATTTGACAACAGCGCAAGACAGTCCTTTTCCAGGTCCCATGGGAACGCTAGATGTTAAGGCACAGAGGTGGGCGGCCCTGCACCCTTCAGGATTATACAAAGATAGGAACAAACATGAATCTTCACTCGACTTTGAGCCACAATCACTCAAAAGCAATAAATTCTCTGCCACGTCATAAATTTCCAATGATTATAAAAAAAAGGATTTACCTCTTGTAAAAATGAAAGATTTATCTCAAATAAATTAATTCACCTTCATAGATCGTCATGACAATAATAACAATAAAAATATCTATATATAAACCTTCAGATTGAAAGTCATGTTTGACTACTTGACGAGAAACTGACTCAAAGGAAGAAAAGACACTTTTGTTGACCAGGTAGAGGTCGTAAGATACGCTGCCTGTTTTTTTAGAAATTTGTTTAGAAATTTTGGCAAATCAGTTAATAAAATAAAATGGTTTTCTACACATTTCAACAGAGTGCCAAATATCAACAATCTAAAACCTAAACACAAAAAAACTTCTCAGAAGCAAAAACGTTGACATTTCTGCTGTCCCACTTTTTCACAATGTCTTCACCTTTTTCACCAATCCAGCCGTGGTTATCTGACCATGGGTTTGAGGTCAGTTATGGTCCACGAGTGCTGAGAACATCTTCACCAGTAGGACATATGCTTTCTCCAGCATTGGTGCAGCCTAGAATCCTTCATGACAGCAATGATTGCAATTCTTTGTGACACAAACCCAATGTCTGGAAACGGTCTGTCGAAAAGTGTTGTTTTCTGTACAGTAGTAGTCACGTTTACACAACAGAATTCAGAGTAGAACAATGAATCTAAGTGAGAAGATGTGGACAAAGTCAAAAAGAATAACGAAGTTATCAGAGAAAGATGAAACAGTGAAGTTGGAGGGGTGAAGATAAATCAAGTCCTTTCAAAGGAAACTGTGACTGCCTCCTTCATCAATATAAAGATCCCATAATGTCACTTTCTCTTTAAAACTGCAGCAGAAGGGTGTGTCAGGCAGCACATCCCATCTCAGGAGACCAATCACGGCCTCAGCTAGCGGGGAGACATGTTGGTAGTTACTAGGGTTGGGCCGATAGACGATGCCATCGTCCGTCGCTGATGGCTGACAGACATCACAATGGTGAGCCGGCATCGTGATTCCAACAAATGTTTCACTTTCGTCACTTGACTCGCTGCTCTGTGCTGCAAATCACTTTGTAAACAAATATGAACAAGGCTAAGGGGCATATAAGCTCGCGCTGTACAGACTGGCCTGACTTTATAACTGTAAAGCTCGTGCTGTATAAAGAGGACGCGCAGTTTGCGCAGCACGTGTTGTGTAAAGAAGACGCGTGTCTGCGCAGCCCGCATTGTATAAAAATGACGCGTGTCTGTGCTATGGAAAGCCGTTAAGGTCAAATTTCACCATTAACCAAACACCCACCCAAACGGCTTTCCATACTGTGCAGCCCGCGTTGTATAAAGACGAGGCGTGTCTGTGCAGCTCGCATTGTATGTGCCTCACTTGTCATCATGTCATCATCCATCGCCCAACCCTTGTAGTTACCCAGGTATCCTCTTGATGTGAATCTAAAAAAAAGAAATCGGAGCACATCTATTAAAAATGATTCCCACATAATCATGCCTATCTAAATTCAAAACAGGTGTAAAATGCAAATTTCTGATATTTGCGCCTTAAATGACGCTTGCTTGCTTGCTTGACGTGTCACATATTGAAATCAAACGTTCGTCAAAGTGATGCAATTTACTGCTTGATGCCTTATAGAACAGTATGTTACAACATCAGTAGTTAATATAAGTGATCCATATTTTAAAAATGAGGAGTGTATGACAAATACAGTACACAGACCTCACTAATAATAGCCCACACAGCAGAGTCCTTCTGGACAGACAGACGTACAGCCACCACAGGGTTGAAAGCAGGGTCAACCGTCCCCTCTGCCACTCCCTTCTCAAATTCAGCTGAAAAGAGAGAAACATTGTCAGTTAGTGAGTTTATGAACAGCAATAATGTCCTGCTTTGACCATCAGAACGTCACATTTATTCAGTTATTGTGAATTGTATGGCTGAGCGAGAAAACTGAGTTGAACAAATGTGTGTCATTAGATGTTTCTTTATGTATGATGTATAAATCTCAATTTCAAAAAACTGATTTTTGTTTTGTGGTCCCGGGTGATAGATCTGATAGATTCTACTATCTTGTTATTCATCCAAAATGACACCGTAGTGTTGTTCCATCTTGTTCATACGGCAAAACTGATAGATCTAACTATCCTGCAGACTTGGATGTCCGAGGAGAAGAACACAGGAGACGAAGTGATGTTATAAAAAATGAAAACATAGTTTCAAATGATTTAGCACTGTCTGTTTGTGTGCGAGTGTAATACCAGGTCTTGTTTCAAAAACTGCTATTCTGTCCCTGCACGGATCCTATTATATATCCTAAGTCCAAAATTGCTGCTGTCAGCATGCAATAACTCACCGATTTTATAGAAGCGGTCCTCTGTTCGTTTGTATTTCTCTTTGGTCTTCAATTCAGTGTCCTGTAAGAGATTAAATTCTCATTTACATGCGATTACAGAGCTTTCGTGGGGGCCACTACAATATAATATGATAACACATTTATACACAATTTTGGAAGCAACTTAAGTAAACTTTGATCAAATTATAAGTGGAACCAAGCTCACAAACTTGGATGTATTACCGGTCTCATTTATTCACGGAAAGTCTACGGGAACAAACATCAAAGCCAATTTGAAGGTGTTTTAAGATGTGTATCACAGCAGGGTGGCAGTAGACGGCCTCATTACCACGACCGCTCCAACCTGATACTGACTAAAATTAGCCGGGGTAACAGCATACACAGGAGGCGTATGCTAGATATTGCTGTCAGTAAGCCTGCAGTTAGACTCTGACAAACTTGTCACCCCAGGGCTTGTCTGGACGTTTGAAGAAAACTGTATTAATCTAATAAAGAGTGTGTTTTTTATTTTTTACCGTGACGGGCAGGATCTCGACGGTAGTGTTCTCGATTTTGTCTCCAGGGTGCTCCTGGTTTCCACTGCGAAAAAGGAACCTGCCAATCATAAAGCTGATTGTAAATGAACATTCATGTCCAGGCACAAACTCATGAATATTCATGAACACGCATGTACGGATTGTACGCGCGCGCACACCCATTTGCAGGACATGGGCCAGAACTTAGAAAGTTGTGCCTAACTTAGAACACACACACACACACACACACAGAGAGATAAAGGGTCTCTACATGAAAGCTGTTAATTAAATCTAGTCACACAAGTAAATGGAGAGCTCATCTTGTTAGCACTGTTTATACACTCTGAAGAGGTCAAGCCCATGCTAGACAAGGAACATTAATGGCTGCATGTTCTTATAACGGTCTGCCTGCCTGTCTGGGTCTGTTTCTGAGATACAGATACGGTCTCCCTACCTATCATAGGTCCTGTTTATACCTGATTCTGACTGATTTAGTGATCAGAAGATCAATGTCTTCACCTGGAAATCTCCAACTGTTTGTGATGGGTCTCAAAGGGAAGGGTCTCTTATTCCAATCAACTTTTACACAAAATGAAAATGATGTCATTATTCACTCATGTTCATATCATTCCAAATATGCATCATTTTCGAAAGAGCCATAAACCTGTATACAGGTTTTGAATGACATGAGGGTAATTAAACGATAGCATTTTTCTTTTAACTATCCCTTGAATGATTATCACTGTATGTTACTGCATGCAGATTGGAAAAAACAAACAAACAAAAATCCCAATAAACAACCATAACATGCATTTGGCAGATACTTTTATACAAAATATGCATGTAAATTTAAATGAAAACTTTGTTATTTTAGGTAACCACCTGTATCAATTCAACTTCATTTTCATGGAAATGCATGCATAATCTATGTTGAAGTTTTGAAAAATATGTTTATTTCCTTAAAAATGTGCATATATCTAAGTAATATCCGCGTTTTTAGCACAATAGGTAATTGCCAGGTGTGTGGGTAGTCCTTTATTGTTGTCCGGGATACACCAGGCAAGTTTAGCTTATGCTACAAACACAATGTGATCATGAGCTTTTTTGAATACCTCTGAACATGAAACCGGAAGTTGGGGAAAATGTTTTGAACCAGGTCTCATACGCTTTCAAAAAGTAAGAAATGCTATCTTACAAAGTTATAGACGGTTTCAGTGGCAACAACATAAACGTTATGTGGCCTTTCCGGTAGACCTCCGCAAAGAATCAATAACCGTTGAGTCATTTTAATTTCATTTAATACAATTAATATACAATAAAATATTAATATAAATTAATATTAATTTGATATAAAATAAATTGTTATAACCAAACACAGACTGGAAGTTAACTTCCAGCCAGATGCGTACGTCCTTTGAAACCGTATATAAAATATAAATTTGTTCAACATTTCTTCCATTACATCTCTCGCTCTCTCCAGAGGTTTGTGTATGCAGCTCCTTATTTTAGAAGCTTCTTATTAGACACCTCCACACAGAGAAATGCAGAAGTGTGAATGACGACTTCTGGTTAGAGCTCTCTGAACAAGTGTGAACAACACTTTTGGTGAAGTGAGGATTAAGTAAATATTAATATTTCATTACAACGCAGTATTACAGCAAATTAAAGTTAAATAACCCAAGCACTTTAACAGCTATATTGTCAAACTTCTGAACACTTGAACCCGTGTCCATCTGTACCTCCAGCCATTTACACAAAGCCGGCACAGAAGACGTGGCCACCGACCTTTCTATGTTGACCGGTCGATCAAACTTAAACAGAACGTAGTCTCCAGCCATTGGATTGATGGCCCAGAAGAAGTCCTCGCCCATGTAGGTCTTCTCAAGCGTGTGGCCTTGATACACTTTAAGAGAGGTGGAAACTTCAGCCGGCGGGTTCACGTGAATCTTATGCAGTAGAGGTTTCAGGAAGTCTTTATCCTTAGAGAGCAGAAAGCAGAGGAAGTTATGACTGCGGCCAACAGGAAGTGCAAGTGATGTCCGGCATTGATACTGTACTTATAACAGCAAACTAAATGTCAGTGATTCAAGAAGCGATAACAGGATAAAAAAGATAACAAAAAGGCAAAATATGTGTGTATGCAACTTCAGCAAGGTCAGAAAGCCCTGGCTTACATCTGGTCTCATCTTAGAATCAGTCCGATCAGAAGTACAGTGTCACAAAAGGGTGTCAACAGGGTCTGTTTTATGAAACAGTTCTTTGAAAGCACATTCAGAGGTAGTCAGAAACACATGTGATCATGTTGTGTACTGTAAACCCTGATAACAGGACAGGACACTCCCATGTAAATCATCTATTGCACTGAAACACAGATTGTCAACGGTAGGCAGTCTGATATGAAACAACTGAATAAAAAGTGCTTTTCTAAAAATAAGCTTTTCTAAATATCCTTTTATTTGATTAAAAATACTCATTTTTATTTTTAGTATTTTTTTTTATTGTAGTTTAAATTTTGTTAAAAAGCATTTTGCTTTAAACTAGGTTTAAAATTCAAGTGTATTAGTGTGCTGTAGAACAGCGGTTCTCAAACTTTTTTGTTGTAAGGCCCCCTTTGTGTAGAGTGCATTGCTTTATTTGGGGGGCCGCAAAGACTTATAATCTTAAACTTAAAATTTTAATTAAACCAAGAAAATATTCAGTTAAACAATGCTAAAACATCAATTCTTTTGGTTGGTGGTGTTGTTTTTTCTGATGTTTGATTGCACAAAATGTACGATAGATATCTATATATCTAAACTGCCACAAAATCTGTGGCCCCCTGGAACCATCTTGGGGCCCCCCCCAGGAGGCCACGGCCCCCAGTTTGAGAACCACTGCTGTTGAACACTAGTTTTTTTTTGCTTTTATTAGAGTCAGGATACAAACCGGGGTCATTCGTATGGCAGTACAAGCGATATGTAGTATGTTGCATGAGCGATATGTAGTATGTTGCATGAGCGATATGTCACATGACCAACAAGGGTAATGGCTCAGACATATTGGTGCGTGTCGCGTAGTACTGAAATCAGAGCCTCTTCACTTGATATCCAATCACAAGCGGTCACAGGAGAAGTACTTGAGACGCATGTTACCACCAGGTGCAAGCGATATTGTGTCTTGGCTGACCACCAAAGACGAATGTTTATGCCAAGTGTAAACGTAGTACAGAAGTTGAGACAACAGTAAACTGGTAAAAAAGATACTGGCAAAGAAAACTTATGAAATAAGAGTTACCGTGAGCTTCTGGATTTTCCCAGCCAGGGAGGAATGCAAACCAACGTGCTGGAATAAAGAGGGCCTGAAACGAATGCGCAGACTAGACTTCTGCCTCTCACAGTGTTTCTAGAGAGAACATTGCAACGTGAGAAGGACGGACACGTAAAATATAAGAAATAAGACACTGAATGTGTGTGTATGCTGCACAGAGGAGTGAAAAGGTCTGTCCTGACACACCACAGCAGAGGTGTTGAACAAACATGCATGGAGCGAGTATTGACTCACAGCGTCTTTCTCAGGGTTGCAAACTTTGACCCATAGTATGTGATCCAGCAGCCAATCAATGGGCTTCTCTTTGTAAAACATGAAGATAAACTCCACTATGAGATTTAGATCTGGGGCTTGGAACATCTTTCCTGAAATTGGGAAAAACGGACTTGAACAGACTTGAACCATAATCTTATATAATGACAATAAACTTTATAAATATATTGAAGTAGTAGTAAAAAAATAAAAAACCTCATTGTTTACTCACTCTGAAGTTGTGGAACACAAAAGGAGAAATTTTGTCATTTTTTTGGTTTGACAACCTGCTGTGAATGTATGTTTTGTTCACCTTTTCTTTTGTGTTCCACAGATAAGTCACACATTTGCAACATAGCAATTGATATAAACTGGCTATTGTCTGCAGTAGCTTATATATTTAAAAAATGACAAACAATTTTAGAAAAAAGACACACACCAATGAAGCCCAGCTGTGAGAACTCAAGAATCATCCAGTCCTCACTGGCGAGTTGTAGGGCGAAGTTTTTCATTGTGGCAAAATAGTTGGGCTTGGCAACGATATCGTCCTCTAACTGAAAGAAAAACAGGAACAGGTGAATCATACAGAACACATCATACTGACACAACCTGCACATACTACAAACATCACCCCGATAACTAACAATCAACCCGAAGAAAGAGGGAAAAAACATACATGCTCCATCTGCTAATAAAAGCACAGCCAAACCAAATTAGCGCATGTTCTACACCCTTGTTGAGTTACAAAATATGATGAAAGCAATACCTTTCCCCTCTCCTACGACAGCACAGCGTGTATACAAAACACAAAGACATGAGGATACTGGAGAGGTTTATTGGCAAAGCACAAAACAAAACAAAATGAATGAAAACAACATTCACAGACAGACAGAGAGACAGACAGGAGCGTGTGAGAATGAGACAGACATGATTGTATTTACAATGACATAAACAATATCAGATGATGGTGTTTTTTCTTTTTCTTGGGAAAATGTCAAAGGTCAGACGACATTTAATGCAAACGCATAGAAACTAAACCTAAGGAGCATGAGAGTGAACTAAAAGGTGAGGGGGATATATTACCTCTCACATCAGCATGTCTACAGAAGTTTAACATTGTTGTCAATCCCTACATGTGTACCATATGAAACCGTAAAAACTCAATTTGAAACCAGAAATGTCAGTTAGCATTTATGTTGATCAAGGTTATTAAAGTCCCTGTGAACTGTAAGTTGCCATCGTTTTTACTTCCGTATTTTGATGCATGGAATTTTGAATGAGAACAATAGTGGCCGTGGCTTTCGTCTTTCTCTGCGATTTGATTGGAGGTATAAAAACAGCCGTTGCATTTTGAAACGGAACTGGCAGCAGACTGACAGTTGGAGGGGAGAAGTAAACAGATGCTCCGCCCAAGCCATCATTTAAGATGGACAGTCATTACAGGACAGAAGTGCATTTTCAGATTTAGTTTCATGAGGGCACATGAGTTTTAAAAAGAGTATGACCCACATTGATAAACTATTCACAATAAACGCTGCAATATTTCATGAAAAAAATAGGCATTGTAATTTTTATTTTAATCAGCTCATGAACACTGCTGTGACATCGTATCAATGTATATTAAATAAATATTAAATATAGAGATGCCTGCTTGGTTTTTAAATTTTGGTTTAATCGAAGTTTATAGATATTAACAAGATGCAGCACTGCTATCACTATGAGTGGGGGAAACGCAAAGTTCAATATGTCTGAAAAAGTCCCGCCTTCCAGTAAAAAGAACCAATCGTCAATGGCTAAAGGTCGGGGCTCTATACAGAGTCTTGCTTGCCAACCTATGCACATGATGTATGGTTTAATTGTTGGTCGCAAATGTTATTTAATTGCGAGTTTAGCCAGGGATTTCAGAGATAGACACAGAGAGCCACGACTTGCCTAAAGGGACTTTGGTTTAATGCAGCACCTCTATAAAGTGTCTGTGTGGGGGAATCACAAACTTGTTCCAAATATGAAACAAGTTGAACAGGTCTGTGCGCCCCTGCATTTCATGTTAGCTTGTTCACCAGAGGGGAATATACACAGTGTTATGTTAAGTGTTATAATCTGGACTATCCCTCTTGACTGAAGAATCCCTCTTGGAAGATGATCAGGTAAAGCCTTTTTAACATTTCTTCCTTTTAAACCCCTCAAAACATTAATCTGGGTACGCCTGTCAGTGGCAAGATTTTGTGGTGGGATGGTTTATTTGTTAACCAGTATAGAATGGGAGAGGTCTGTTTGACTGCTTGCAATTCCAATGTTGCGTCGCACAAATTTTCAATTTAACATTTGTGAATTTGGTTACCTGCACATAAAAGATCCCTTTGTTGACGGCATACATCATTAGAAAGGAATAGTCCAAGTTCTGCTTGGTCCGCCATCTGTAAAACAAATAATACAAAAAAATGACATCACAAAAATTGGAAAATAAAAACATGAATGTGGAAGTTCATCTGTTGGTGACTCTAGAACTGCTCACAACCTTGGGACAGTGTACAGGCAGGAGCTTATACGCTTTGAGGTGAAACACGAATGCAAAAATGTTTGTCATAGGTACTTCATGGAATATACCAGAAGATCCTCCACTGTTTGGGACCAGTCGATACTTCCTTTTTAATTCGATATGTGGTTTTTCAAAATATCTCCCTCAGCAGAAAAACGGTATTGTTTCAAAAGCAAAACATCACGTTAATCACATGATAAATTCAGAAAGCTCTTTCTATTAATCATGCACATTGTACAACAAGTTGCTTGAGTTGTGAGTTGTTACTTTAACAAGTTTGTATGAATGAAGCGGACATGACAGTAAAACTGTCGTCCTGTAAAACACATTTCATTCCTCTGTATCTCTGTGAATATAGCATAAAACACAGACGCACACTCTCATTCACACACAACACACACAAAGTATACAGTGCACACACACTCACATGACGTTGTGAAACGGCAACTTCATATTACGTCAAATAATTATGATCTGTATTCTTCTGACCTCCGTTTTTTCCACGCTTACACTTTTGGCACGTTTTTTTGGCAAAAACAATGGTTTTATGAACTGCAAAACGGATTCATCGCGCAGAACCTGTCTTTGTGTGTGTAAAATAAATCTGTTGCAAACGTCTTGCCTACGCAGGCGAAAACTGTTTCTTGCAGTAAACCGATGTGTACGGTTCCGTCTCGCGCGTACACTTTTGGCGGGGCTACCTTCTTGTGACCAATCAAATGAGGTTCCTGATGACTCATCGTTTTCTCTTATCTGATTGGTTCAATAACGCGCCAGTCAAGCAGACATCAGACATTTTAATGCATGCACCCAGGCGATCACAGATATCTAATTTGTACACGATTCTTTAAACATTAACCTGACTGACATGTGTTGAATTACTACTATATACCCTTACGAAAATTAAAAAATAATTGTTTAACCACAGTAAAACTGGGTTTGCCAATGGTAATCCTAACACCATGGTTGCTACTACAAAAACATGGTTAATTTCATAAGGATAGAAATTCTGTACATCATGAAAATGTGCTTAAACCATTGAACTGATGCTACAATCTATAATTAAAACTGTTAATTCCAAATGTATGAGAATTTACACTGTAATTTTAATGGTCTCTTAAGGATTTGATGTTGGATGCTGTATTGGATAGGCTTCGTTTGCGACTGTCCCGCTTAGTCCACAACCAATTGATTAAGACTTATTGGAGTTTAGGTTTTCCCAGGATTTAGCATACTATGCATATTAGCTATGCACATTTTATAAATTTCCTGCATAAATAGTTTAAAAATATAAAAACGTGTTGAGAACTTGAGTCACCCAAATCTCAGCCATTTGCAGTAAATTATGGCTTCTGGTATTATTGGGAAGAAGCACTGCATAAACGCAAGACCTAGAAACTTGGTATTAACTGTTTTAATTGTAGATTGTATAATTATAGTTCATGGTTTAAGCAGATTTACATGATGTATAGAATTTATAGCACTGATAATTCAATACATTTTAAACAAGATTTTCTTTCCAAGACACCAGCTAAGAATTCAGTATCAACACATGTCAATCAGCTAAATGATTAAAGAATTGTATATCGTGCCAAAAGTGTACGTGCGAGACGGAACCGTACACATCGGTTTACTGCAAGAAACAGTTTTCGCCTGCGTAGGCAAGACGTTTGCAACAGATTTATTTTACACACACAAAGACAGGTTCTGCGCGATGAATCCGTTTTGCAGTTCATAACACCATTGTTTTTGCATGCACACCTTCGTTTACAGACTCGCAATGCTTTTGGCCGTATTTCAGCGCAAAAAACGTGCCAAAAGTTTAAGCGTGGAAAAAACGGAGGTCAGAAGAATACAGATCATAATTATTTGACGTAATATGAAGTTGCCATTTCACAACACATGAATTACACTTACGAAAAATGATACAATGCTGCAAAACTTGTTTTCTTTCGCTTGCAGCTTGATTTACACCTTTACAAAACTTTTGTGCGAATGCAAATTTATTTTACGCTTGCAATGTCACGTACGCTTTTACAAATGTTATCCTGCGCATGCAAATCTTTTAGGCACTAATTTAACTTCATACATACACGCATTTTTATGACCCAAGAGAATATAAAGAGCTTAGCAGTGGTGTCGTCTCAGTCCCGACTGGGCTAGAGTCCAATAATATCACAGTTAAATTGTGTGTATAATTCTGCATCCACGTGCTGTTCTCTTTTGAAAACTTTCACCTGAGGGCTTGCCACATTTCACAAAAAAAGAGACCCGGTCTTTCAATAAGGTTTTCTTATATGTATGGAGGGAAGGATTCAAGGACAAAATGTTGAAAACCACTTATCTACAGGACAGGTGTGTATGTTGAGTGTGACTGACAGAAACTAAAAACGTATACAGAATTCTAAGGCCAAAATAAGTGTGAGTGCTGCTGTAAACAAAGATTCATCACATACACACAAAACTGGGCTATAAGTGGGAGGCAAATACGGTAAACCATTCCTGTCCTCAGCAGAAAATTCAACACACACACACACACAATAAAAGTCTTGTTATTCATTCGACCTCTGCAGTGAGGGGTCCACAGAACAGAGATTTAAATATTCAAAAAGAACTTTAACTGGGAGGAGCATCAAAGCTTTGATCAAACAGACTTGGATGAAGAAGAAGCACAAGTTTGACAACGCATACTAAAATCGCACATGCGGTAAAAGTTACACCCTACACACCTACGCTGGCGCATGCAGATGGTGGGATAGTTGGGCAGAACTTGGGTCCCTTTAAGACAAGCAATATTGGAAAAGCCCCCGACAGAGTCTAAAATTAATACTCACTGAGTGCCAAATGAGAGTAAAAATTAGTTTTGATGAATACATGAAACCGAATAGCTCACCAGTGGCCAGATACATTAAGAACGGCAACATACATAGCTTAAATCGAATTACAGGAATATTACCCCTCACAGAGGTAAGTACACATTTCAGATAAAGAAAAGACCCACAGAAAACACCAGCCAAGGTTGGTGCATCTTTTAACAACTTTTACCTTTTACCTACAGAGAAACCCTAAACTGTTTCACTCAATCAACAAGCTGCTTAAAAATCACTCTAGTGTTCCTGCTTCAACTCACCTTTGTAATACGTTTTTGGAGTTTTTTAACACCAAAATTGATTATATATTTAACCACATTATCAATACTCATACTTTGGTTGATTCTTCCTTATGTATTTCGGCATTTTCTGGTATTTCTCTCTCCAACTTTGCCATTCATGACTCCCAGTCTCTCTGTAATATGGTATTGAAAATGAAAGCTACGACTTCTAGAGTTGATCCGGTTCCTTCTTGTCTGTTTAAATCATGTTTTGATTCCCTATGTCCTGTTGTTTTGAGTATTATCAATGACTCCTTGTGCACTGGTGTTGTGCCAGCTGCACTTAAAATTGCTGCTGTCACCCCTGTACCAAAAACTAACAACATGGACTTTGATAACCTGAATAATTTTCGTCCCATCTCTAATCTTCCATTCCTTGCCAAAATTTTTGAACAAACAGTGGCTTCTCAATTGCTTTCACATCTTTCTTCAAACAATCTTTTTGAGCCACTTCAATCTGGATTCCGAAAACTACACAGTACTGAAACGGCATTAGTTAAGGTCACCAATGACTTGTTAATGGCTTCTGATTTGGGTCGCCTATCTATACTGATTCTTCTTGATCTTAGTGCCGCTTTTGACACTATAGATCACTCTATTTTAATCACCCATTTAGAGACTGTCTTTGGAGTTTCTAATTCTGCATTAAAGTGGTTTAAATCCTATCTCTCTGATCGCAAGCAGTTTGTTGTGATGGGTGGTTGCAGGTCTGAGGTCGGTGTGGTGCACTCTGGTGTTCCCTAGGGATCAGTTTTGGGCCCTTTACTTTTTAATATTTACATTTTTCCTCTTGGTCAAGTTTTAAAAACACTTGGTCTTAACTTCCACTTTTATGCCGATGACACTCAGAAAAAATGGATGTCTGAAAATTTGCTCTGTCTAAACAGTGATAAGACCGAAGTGATACTTATTGGATTACCCCACCAGTTGCGCAAAGCAGAGTCCGCAACTTTAGGTCTGGATGGGTCTGCTTCACAGTTTCAAACTAAACTAAGAAATCTGGGGGTGATATTTGATGTCAACCTAACATTTGATCTGCATGTTCGTAATACATTCAAAGCATCGTTTTTTCATCTCAGAAACATTGCCAAATTACGTCCCATGTTGACTTTTTCAGTGGCTGAAAAGTTAATCAACACTTTTGTGTTTTCGCGTATTGATTACTGTAATGCATTGCTGGCTGGAGTTTCAAAAACTACCCTAAGTAAATTACAGTTGGTACGAAATTCAGCTGCCAGAATACTGACTAGGACCAGCGCAAGGGAGCACATCACACCTGTCTTGGAAAAATTGCACTGGCATCCTGTTAGTTTTCGTATTGATTTTAAAATTCTCATGCTTACTTATAAGGCCTTGAATAATTTGGCTCCTCAATATTTGTCAGAGCTTTTAACCCCCTACATACCTACACGTGTTCTACGCTCCTCTGAAGCTGGTCTTTTATCTGTTCGAACAACTCGGCTTAAAACTATGGGCGATCGGGCTTTCTCTTCACTGGCTCCTAAATTGTGGAATTCCTTACCTTCTAAGATTAGAAATGCTGAATCCCTTAGTGTTTTTAAATCGTCCCTTAAAACTTACTTTTTTAGGTTAGCGTTTAGGTGATTTATGTGCTTAATCTGTGTTTTATTATTTTGACCTTTGTTTTGTTTGATTTGTTTTTATTGCTTGTACTTTTGTGTGTATCTTTTTACTCCATATTTGTATATGTATGTAAAGCGCTTTGAGATGCTGCTTTTAAAGGCGCTATATAAAATAAAGTTTATTATTACCTCACTGAAAAATGATTTGGGACACACGTAACATTAAAACCCACAAATTAAATTAAGATGAACAATCAAACACATTCTTTCTCTGACAGGTGCTGAGCGATGACCTCATCATATAAGATGCTGCAAGGTGATGGGATATTACCTGCATTATACTGTGTATATATATATGGTTAAATTAAAGATAAAACTTCCTTTCCTACAAGCCCGTAATGAGTAACTGTGACTTCAAGCATTCATTCATTTTTTAATCAGGGGGCTGCTTCCTCCATCTTATAATGTCTCTGACAGAATCCCGCTTCTGATAATGAAAGAGAAAGAGACTGAAAATATGTAAAAGAGGGCAAAGAAAGAGCTACCCAGAGTGATTGAGATTAAATTGAGACAGCTGTGGATGAAAGATTTAGAGGGAGCCGGAGATGAGAAGAGGAGTCTTTTTAGGGCAGACAACATGAATCATCATCATCGAGCATTCGCAAGAGAGAGAGAGCGAGAGAGCGAGAGAGAGAGAGAGAGAGAGAGAGACAGAGACAGAGAGAGAGATGAGTGTGGAGTAAGAGTAGTTGTCTTTGTGTGACTTTGAGCTAGCTGAGAAGTAAGGAATAAAGTTCACTGCTGTCTTTTGCTCAATCCACTTCCTGTCTATCACTACCCATCCTCTAGCTGTTTGTCTGTCTCTCTAACTGATGTCTCGCTCTCTCTCTAATCATATTATAGGCAGTAAATCAGCTTCGTCTCTGCCACTGAAATATGAGATCTGAGCTAATAAAAAACTTTATTTCACCCTCACCACAGAAACTATACTATGGACATTTAAATATCACATGCATCCGCCACGACAACAATCTGACCTAAACCAATACTTGCACACCCAAATGTACATGCTTAAATAAACTGACAGCATAATGCTTGAGCGAACTTGACTGCTATTTTGTTTCTCACATAATTTGCAAAACCTTATGAAATATAGCTTATGAAATGAGTTTTGCAACGTACAAACTGTGCTTATTGGTGTGCACGCAGCGTAAACCTGCAAAGGCAAATTTTAAATGTACTCCAAAGTTAGATCTTGTTTTTGCTATATGCTTCTAATCACAGTGTGCCACTTTCCAATTACATTTAATACACTGTAGAAGTATGCAGTCCTAGAACAATGAGAATTTAATTTTTTGCATACTTACTTCACCCTCTCCTTTGAGTCGCCGAAAGTCTCTTTCAAGTTGTTGAGGTCTGGATAGTAGCTGACAGGGGGAGATATAACCTCCAACAACCCAGAATTCAGTTCTGTGTAAAACCTAACAAAAACAAAAGAAAACAAAAGCTTAAATGAGCAGTTCAAACTTCACATGTTTATGCATGTTCATATTTTGATTCGCAAATCCTAGAAACTATTTTTGATTGCTTGGCTCATGTCATGCATTGAGCTATGTTTTTTTCGAATTTGGTCAGCTTGACCTCATATCCGCTGCTTGCAGCTATATTTAAAATATTTTATTAGCTGTTTTTATATTTGAAAAAGGACATCACTTACTCTTTCTCAAGGGCTGCAACCACACTGTTTACGTACTCAATGTCTGTCTGTGAGAAAACAAACATGATAAAATAACTGGTTAGTACACACACACACACACACACACACACACTATTTACAAAACGCAGGTACAGTAACAAGGAAGTAAATAAAAGTCAATGCCCGAGAGCCTGGAGTTTTTGTTGTCTGATTTTTTAACCCTAGGCCAATTGTGAGACCAGGCAAAACTACAGGGGACGATGTAGAAAGAAAGGGATATCCTCTCTCTCTCTCACACACACACACAAACCAGAGCAACACAAGGCCGTCATTAAAGGTTCTTTAGCATCACAGTCACAGGGTGTGTTCACTGAACTAAAGCACTCAACACTAACGACTGCAATTGTTCCAGAAAACCACAATACATGATGACAGATCAGACTGAAGAACATCGGCAAACAAAGCCAACAGACGGCTAACAGAAATCAAAGATGAGCTCTGGACATGCCAAATAAGAATAACTGAATATATTATACTATGAGAGCTACTGTTTAGAAATACAGCCCTCAGTAATACTGTAATCACTATATACCATAATTACGGGTGTGACAAGACACTTATCCCACAAGACGGAACATGCCGGATGCAGTACGTCCGAAATCTATTCATACTACCCGCACTCATACTACATAGAACGTACTGTTTTACCGGTCGATAGGTAGATACTTCATTTAAATAAGTACTGTCATAGTATGCGATTTCGGACACGCAATTCAAGCTTAATAAATTTATGGTGGCATGTGACGTTGATAACTTTAAATCTGATTTTTACTGGTTCTTCCACAAAATGTTTTAAGAAATCTAGTCATGGGACCTGCAAAGAACAAAAGAGATTTATCAATGATCCACCATGTTTAATTAAGTGCTCAGATCTGCTTGTTTAATTTTTTATTTTTAGGTGAATTATTCCTTTTAACCAGCCCTTTAGAGGCAAAAATATTTTTTTTACATAAGCCAGCCCTAATGTAAACACTCTCATCAGTGAGCCACTGTAATGTTTCTTAAGAGTTTTAATCTAGAACGAGATGAGACAAGATTTTTAGACTTTTTAAAGAAATCCTCAATGATGAAATATATAGGGAAAAATAGTGTTTTATTCAACTTAAAAACACAAAATGCAAAAAATGTAGGCATTATAAAATCAACTTGTACTTAATGAAACAAATTAAACTTATATTTTAATGAATTATATTATGCAGTAATAAACAATATGTAAACACTGCAAAATGTTTTGTCACAAACTCAACTGACAGGCAGTAATTGCACAAAATTTTAAAGGAGCCATGAATTAAAACCACAATTTTAACCCGAGCTTTTGTTGTATAAGAGGGAATCATATTCAAGCGAACATCCTGTAAGTGTCACAACTGAAAACGCCCTTGTTACTATTATTGACACGAGGCTCAGCGAACGCCTGGAATGCACCTGTCTATGACAGGTTGAACACCGCCTCCACAGAAAAATATCAACGACTACTTCTCTAGCCCCGCCCACTGGTTCGCGAATGACTTTAGCCACACATAGTACACACTCCCGCATTTGTGATGATCGACAAACTGGTAACAATAGCGACATATTTTTCGGCTAAAGAATTGTTTTGTCCGCCAGTTTAAACTAAACTGCTGATATAAACTGCTGTGTTGTGTTTATGCTCGGAAGGCTCCATCACACTGTGCTCTTTTGCTGTGTTGCCATGTTTATGCGCTTAATGCATATTAATAAGTGCTTTTATGCTTGTCGTTTGGTCTTAGATCCAAAAGCCTCAGCACTTAGGTGTTAATAAATTGTCTGTTACAGATTTTAAGAATTTTTGGTCTTATAAAATATATAAACACTTTGCATTTTAAGGTTTGTTTTTGTTGTCTTTATTTGCTTATTTTTTCTGTGAAGATCTGGCAACCCTTTACTTTAGTGAAGGGCTCTCGAGGCCGGCTAGCCCCGTGTCATATGTGCAAAAGTGAGGACTTGTTTCACTGTTATTTTTATTTAGAGCGACCAAGCAACAAACATGCATCATTGTGCAGCGCCTGGTTGTGGAAGAACACAGTCGCTTCCTTCGGATTCTGATATTAGGAATGCGTGGTTGAAGTTTATTTTTAAGTATGTTCCTGCTCACGTGGGTGAAACATTGAGAATTTGTTCGCTTCATTTCACCATGGATTCCTTTGTGAACAAGGCGCTGGATTTGCGGAGACTAAAATTAAAAAGCAGTGCTGTGCAGTCAATATTGGATCCGACAGGAATGGCGCAGCAATCTTTTGTGAGTAAAACATATTTGTACTATGCGTCACTATTGCTTTGCTAGAGATCGCTTGATATGTCCTGATAATGTGTAACCTAACGTTACGTGTCTAACCAAATTCACAGAAGGCTCCAACTAAGTTTACTACGCAAACTGCTATCCAATCATAGCACTGGGTGTTAACTTCCAAGTCTTCAAGGCGACACGCCAAGTTAAACAGAGCGTTTGACGAGACGGCCTCAAAACCCAGTTAGAAAATAGCATATTACTTATTGATTTTGATGTTTTCAAATGTACAAACCACACGAACATCATAAGTAGACCTCATACATCAGTATAAAACAATAAACAAGCCCAGTTCAGGACACCTTTAAGAGCTGTGGTTGTTTTCTCTATATGCTTTTGCATAGTGCTCGTGTTAGCAGAGGCGGCGATCATATCACACTGTCAATCCTTCTTCCTCCACTGACTGAACCCTCTTAGCCTTTGGAGAAACAGTTAAAACTACATAAACACATCATGTTTTATGCTTACATTGCACATATGTAAGAGACAGATTATCTGTTTTTGAAGAGGTTAGCCTGTGAATGTATTTAAAATAACGTAATGTGAGCTTGCAATTGCTATACTGTACTTGTGGTACAGTCCGCTGCTGTTCAGCTATGCGCTCAAGGCGCTGCTGGCAGCGTGAACCGCCATAAATACTAGTGCTTATGCGCAAGGCGCTGGATTTGCGGAGACTAAAATTAAAAAGCAGTGCGAACGCCAGGTCCTGGAATGCACCTATCTATGACAGGTTGAACACCGCCTCCACAGAAAAATATCAACGACTACTTCTCTAGCCCCGCCCACTGGTTCGCGAATGACTTTAGCCACACACTCCCGCATTTGTGATGATCGACAAACTGGTAACCATAGCGACATATTTTTCGGCTAAAGATTTGTTTTGTCCGCCAGTTTAAACTAAACTGAGAGACACGTGCGAACGTTGAAACCAGTCCGTCTAGAGCATGTTTACATAGAAAAACTGTGGAAAAGTAGCAATGCGGGGCGGGAAATCACGTTGTCTATGAATGGCCAGACCGGTCACTGTAGCTCACAGCACGCACATACTTTGTGCAGTTATTAGCGTGTTCTGCACAGTAATGAAAACAGGTCGCACCACAACAAAATGAGCACTCACACAAATGCTCCCAAACATATTTTGAGGTCGAACAGGTTCAATTTAGGGAGCATATGTGACTAAAATGGTCGCAATTTCGAACCCAGCACTCCATCTTGCCAATTTCCTGAGGATATTGTGTTCTCGCGATGTGTGCCACGAGATCTCGTCACACCCCTAACTATAATATCATTTTTAGGATTGCTTCATATTTCTTCAGGATTTCAAAACCAATCGAGACCTCAAAAGTATAATAACTCAATTTATTATAATCTACTGTTAGTTCTGCAAATGTATAACACATTTTCCTCAAACAAGTTCCTACATTTTTGTAACTTATAATATGACATAGAAACATTACTTATTTTTCGAACATAGAGTGGGAGGCAATATGTTAAGCGACGTGACCGCAGAGACCGTGTGGAAGATGTCTGCTCCTCTGCAGCATGAAAGCACCAAGACCCCTGCACCACCCACACCCCTCCACAAGCAAACAACCTAGAAACCCTCTGCCTCTGAAACCAGCCTTTCACACAGGACTGTCATTCAAAAGAACATTCATGATGAGTGACGCTCACACAGCAATAACCATAACCACTACGGTTAAGTACGTATTCGTGTGAACATGGCTCAGCAACAAACTTCTGAAAGTTTATCTGAAATCTTCAGACAGGAAGACAAAACCACAACTACTGTGTCTCTTTCTTACACACGCACACACACAAACACACTTTAAGAGAATACTCACCTCTCCAACAAACACTATGATGACACAGTCAAGTTTCTCTTCCGCTGAGAGTTTATCGATGAGCGAATGAAGAGTTTCTGACAGGTACGACTTCACTTTCCGCTTCACTGTTGGGATGCCCATCACCATGGAAACTGCATAGGACATCAAACAAAAACTAAATTTTCACCTCGTACTCAATTTGCCAACATTTCATACACATATTGCTCCGTAGATGACAAATTATTCTAAATAATGTGAAATAAGTTGATTTAGAGTCAGCCAGAGAAGACAAATGTTTTTTCACATGTGTTGACAGAGATCCTGTGGTTCTTGCACCTAAGTCAACAAACCGTGTCAAAGATCAATGTATTCAGAGAGTGCTTATCTTCAAAACAGTGTAACAATTCAGTTCCTATTTTAAAGGTGCTGTGTGTCATTTTTTAGAGGCATCTAGCGGTGAGGTTGCGAATTGCAACCAGCCTCTCACTCCCCCCCTCCCTTTCTAAGCACTACAGAGGCTGAGAGAGGATTAAGACCAATCCACACTAATGTGTTTCGCTTGAAAACGCATCTTTTTCTCTCCGTTTGGCCTTCCGTCCACACCGAGACGGCATTTTTGTCAACGAAAACAGAGCTTTTCGAAAATGCAATCGAAAGTGGATACATTTGAAAACAGCGTTTTTGCGTTGTAGTGTGGATGAGGAAAAGAAAGAAATAGCCTATGAAAGGGAAAGTCTAGCAGACAGAGATAAAGCACCTGAGAGACCCAGATGAAAAAAGTAACAGAGGCACATTAAAAAGCCAGTTGATGTGCATTCAACACAAGTCATCTTTCTCCTACGCCACCTCTTCTCTTTCACAGAAGTAACATTTGGCCTTCAGGCACTCGGTTTTATAAAGACATCACAAAGACTCTCCCCAGCTGCAGCATGAGGCAGGGCTCTAGAGTGCGACCAATTTGGTCGCACATGCGACTTGATTTCTCAATGGTGCGACTAAGAAAAATCTGAGGTCGCACCGGTGCAACCAGCCGTTCGAGGGAGAAAAAAAGTCTCCGCGACTCTGAAAGTCTTCCTGTGATTCAACAACAGACACACATTAGGCCCATATCGTGGTCTAAACCAATCAGAGATAGTGAAGGGCGGACCGCCCCTCTGATTGGCCGTGGTCCAGATTTTCCTGTAAGTGTGTGTACCAGAGGTCGTGTTAACCGAAAATTCTCTGTCATTGACAAAAAATGTTTACCAGTGACGGAAAAATCTGAATGCCGTCCGTCCGTCCATCAGCTATTTTGACGGATTACAATGATGGCAATTTGTAACTCCCCGTTTCCCTTCATTAGAGCGTGATATGCTCGCGAAGGGACGTGCGTGTTTTCACCCGTCATTGTTACCGACTAGACATATAGGGCAGTTGGCAGTTGGCAGGGCAGTTGTGGCCTAATGGTTAGAGAGTCGGACTCGTGACCAGAAGTTCCGTGCCGGTTCTATTCCCAGGGCCGGCGGGTAACAACTGCACCTTACCCCTACTTGCTCCCCGGGCGCTGCAGTGATAGCTGCCCACTGCTCCGGGGGTACGTGTGTTCACTACTCTCTGGATGGGTTAAATGCAGAGGTCACATTTCGTTGCCTTGTACCTTCGTACATGTGCAATGACTATAAATTGAATCTAAAATCTAAAAAAAAATCTAAAAAAAAAAAAAAGGGGCAGTTGTGGCCTAATGGTTAGAGAGTTGGACTCGTGACCAGAAGGTTGCCGGTTCGATTCCCAGGGCCAGCGGGTAACAACTGAGGTGCCCTTGAGCAAGGCACCTTACCCCTACTTGCTCCCCGGGCGCTGCAGTGATAGCTGTACGTGTGTTCACTACTCTCTGGATGGGTTAAATGCAGAGGTCACATTTCGTTGCCTTGTACCTTCGTACATGTGCAATGACAATAAAATTGAATCTGAATCTAATACGTGATGCGATCTGAGAAAACCCGTCGGATGTCGCGCTGGGATGCGGGAAAGACAGTTCACCTATCAAAGTAAACTACATAACATGAAGAATGAAGGAGTATCAATGCACATTTCCCGCCAGTCCTGTGTAAACTACGGCATGCAAAGTTTTTTTCATACAATGTTTTCGTGAGATGGCGGATCGTCTGCAGCACCGGGAGTTATCGCTGCTCATGCGAGCCGGACCGCGATCGCAAAACATACAAGGGATGATCAAAAGTCCAGACACTACAGTATGCACATGATAAACAAGGTAAAACTTGCTTCACTGCTTATTAGTTGTTGTCCGTAATGTTTGCTAGTTTCCTCATGTAGTGATAACGGCAGAGCTCTCGTTCTTTAAGTGTGCCCTGCACCTTTATTCAAACGGTTTTGTACAGTATTTTTATAGACTTCAACACTAGGAAATGTTTTTTTATTAAATTGTTATTAGAGTAAGTCTTTCACCACTGTAAAGTGACTTTTACTTGTGATACTGGACTGTTGTGCTTTTATTTTCATCACTTAACTTTAAAACCGTTTTCCTCCAAATTCCGTTCCTGAAAATCATAGCGCTTCAGCCGACCTCAGCCATAAATTTTGTTACATACATACAATGAGCAAAATAAAAACTGATTTGGAAAGGGCTTGGTATGAAAAACTGTAATATATAAATTTGCACCATGTGTTGGGTTTTCCCAGATCGAATCACATATGAACATAAACATTAAAACATTAAATATATAGATGAATATAAACAACAACGGCTTTATTGGGCATTCAGTTGTATTAAAATACAACAAGTTCCGAGACGCAAGTACAGTGTGATGACGTCACGAACATACTAATTACCACCTAACGCCACCTTGCACCATAGTGACGGGTAATAATAGATTATGACGGATTTTTTACGAGCCTGTCAGTCAAAATGACGGACAATAAAAAGTCTAGCGCAACCTCTGGTGTGTACGTGTGAAAATGCGTGTGCTGCAGTCAGACAGAGAGGGGAGGAGCCTATAGGCCCGTCAGTTAAACAGAGTGGATGTAGCCGTGGATGATGAGAGAAGATGAAAAGAACGATTGACAATTTTTTCGTGAATAATGTTAAATTAAGGCCTGATCCGTCTGAAAATCATAAGCAAGGCTCTGACACGGAGCCATCAACCTCCCAGGTTATGTCAAGCCCTGGTCCATTTATCTTGAGATGTTTTAAGTTTCAGTTCAGTGAAGCACTTTAAGCACCAACACTTTTTCAGTAAGTTACCTTTCTTGTAGAATTGTGCTTCAAATAAAGAACTTTATGTTGACCAGGTTGTTAGTTAATCATTTACAAGTCAATTTTGCCTATGAACTGGTAAAACTGCGGTGTTAAATGCGATGCGGTCGAAAATTTGGGTGCACCTAACTTTTGTGCTGGTGCACCTAAGAAAAAAAGTTAGGCGCACCAGTGCAACCAGTGCAAAAAGTTAGTCTAGAGCCCTGTGAGGTCTGTATGCTCTTGTACTTTGAGTTTGAGATGGAGCCACCTAACATGCCTTGAGAATAAACTATGGTAGATTAATACAGACAGTCTTTAGAAACATTACAGTGGCTCACTGACGAAAGTGTTTACATTAGGGCTGGCTGATGTAAAAACATTTCGGCCTCCAATAATTCACCTAAAAATAAAAAAGTAAACAAGCAGATCTGAGCACTTAATTATTAATAACACATTCTAAGAATTAGAATTGGAATGAATAATGTTATGATCGGGTGCGGATATCTAGATCCGCACTATGAATTCAGACACCACTAAAAATGGATGTCCCCTCAAATAGTGCACTATATTAGGGTTTAGGGGGCTATTTCGGACAGCCAAAGTTCAAGGAAATGCCAATGGTCATATTCTATCGCTGTTCTTCAAACCTTTTCAGGTATTTTCGTGATAATAAAGTATATTTATAATAATGATGTTTGACGAGTGTTGCTTTTTCAAATGCACGTTATAAACGATTCAATCTTGTAGTGATTTTAGATCGAGAAGTACTTCCTACTGATCAAAGAGCCATAGTTCACGGAAGAGCTGTGCATGAAACACAGAATCGAAGTCTTTGCGATTCAGAATCGATTCTAGACAGGTATAATTAGTAGGGGTGTAAATCGGACAGTTAATCACGATATGATGCCATATTCTCCGCAAGCGAATCGATAATTGCTGATACCTCGGAAATGTTTGCGATTCGATTAATTTAATAGATATTTCTATATTACTTGACTAGTTAACACATGCGGTTACATTTTTAATGACTCTCAAATGAAACAAAAATATTTAATATGACCGTTTAAAGGGGTCATATGGCGCGAAAACGAGTTTTTATGTGTCTTTGGTGTGTTATGTTGCCCATGCATGTATTAGACACGTAAAATTGCAAAAATTAAAGTGTCGGGAAAAAAGCCCAGCAAACACAGAACGTTCCCCTAACGTTAGTTTTTGGTTCCTTTTGGTTATTTTTTTGGGAAACAAAAAATAACGTTATAAGTACTTTTTTTAGGTTTCATTTTTGCAACCAGAAAATAACGTTCCCAGAACATTGCAGGCTGTTTTTTTAAATAACCAGAAAATAACGTTCCCCGACAGTTATTTTTTGGTAATTTTTTGCAACCAGAAAATAACCAGAAAGTAACGTTCCCTGATGGTTATTTTTTGCAACCAGAAAATAACCAGAAAGTAACGTTCCCTGATGGTTATTTTTTGAAACCAGAAAATAACGTTCCCTGATGGTTATTTATTGGTTATTTTTTAAACCAGAAAATAACCAGCAAATAACGTTCTCTGATGGTTATTTATAGGTTATTTTTGCAACCAGAAAATAACCAGAAAACAACGTTCCCTGATGGTTATTTTTTGGAATTTTTTGCAACCAGAAAATAACCAGAAAATAACGTTACCTGATGGTTCTTTTTTGGTTATTATTTTGCAACCAGAAAATAACCAGAAAATAACGTTCCCTGATGGTTATTTATTGGTTATTTTTTGAAACCAGAAAATAACCAGAAAATAACGTTCTCTGATGGTTATTTATAGGTTATTTTTTGCAACCAGAAAATAACCAGAAAACAACGTTCCCTGATGGTTATTTTTTGGAATTTTTTTGCAACCAGAAAGTAACTTTCCCAGCTGGTTATTTATCGGTAATTTTTTTGCAACCAGAAAATAACCAGAAAATAATGTTCCCTGATGGTTATTCTTTTTTTTTTAAACCAGAAAATAACGTTCTCTGACGGTTATTTTTTGCAACCAGAAAATAACCAGAAAATAACGTTACCTGATGGTTCTTTTTTGGTTATTTTTCAATGGTAACAATAGGAAAAACTGGTAAACGTCAGTGACGTGCAATACAGAAATTATAAGATCACATTAACACATGTTATAATGACCAAATTAAATTAATAAATGTACCCTTTAATGGCTGAAAATAATAAACTAGTTTAGCTAAATGAAAATACAATCATATATATCCATGTGTATTTCATTAGTGTGGTTGTCTGTTACTGTATGTGTGTGTGCTCGAGCACGTGCATTCTCCGCTCTGCCGCGCACTCCCGTCATTAAAATTTTTTACGGTCATTTCGTTTTACCTCACCCACTAACACATTATTTTAGCGATTCATTCATTTAAATTTTATTATTTAAAAGCGTACAGATTTGAGAGTAAAATTAGATTTTCGTGATTTTCGATTGATTTGACACATCTAAATCAACAGACCATGATGTAAGGACTGAAACTCAGGACTTTTGATTGTTATATCTAAAGACGGAGCTGCGCTTTACTTCTGTGGTGAGACAAGAATATTGTTAGCCTGAAGATAATTAAATGTTTATTCTTCTGTCAATAAAAATCTGCTTTAAATATTGTGTTGAAGTCATTGGTTATTTTATTTCAATATCTATGTCTGATGTTGAGGTAGGCCTACACACAGTGTGGTTTTATTAGAAATGATATACTGTGCTGTTTAAATCGAAAATTAGGCTACTTCAGTAATGAAAAAGGAATTATTAGGCTAAAAGAATAATCTAATGCATTGATTTCATCCTCCATATTGTGTGGGATGATGTATTTTATTATAGGGGTGGGTGAAAAAATCGAAGGAGGAGATACAAAGAGGAGATACAAACATGCACGGTATGTGGAAAATACAGTGTTTTTGAACCTTAAATCGTGTATACACATTGCATTACATCTTAAACAAACTATAATATTTGTTTTCCCACTGAATGAAAGCTAAGGTTTATCTCACAGTTTTCTCACATAAAATTACATGTTTTTCTTGCAAATTTGCAGTCTCTCTGTTGTTTGACTTTTTAATTTAAAAAATAGAGTAAAAAAAAAATTCACATAAAATTACGTTTTTCATGTTTAATTTTCAGTCTTTTTCTGTAATTGGACTTTTTCAACAATATGTGAAATATCTGTAAAAAACATTTTTTTACATTATACCCGAAAAAAACTATAAAAAAGAACAGTAAATTTCTGTAAAAAATGTTTTACAGTGCATTTTGCCCCCATATAAGAAGATCAGCTGATGCTATTTTAATAATAAAATGAATCATGAAGAAAGGAAGTCATTGACATCTGGGACGGCATGAAGGTGAGTATTTTTGGGGGGAGGGGGTGAACTATTCCTTTAAATCAGAAACGATTGTGAAAGAAGGAACAGAATTGTGAAACCAGCCTAATGATACGTCTAAAGCAAACTTAACCTGCTAAGAAACGCCCATTACAATCATTACAATATTGCTTACTTTATATTCCTAGGGGCTCAGTAGGGGCTCTCACATTCAACCCTGTACTGCAGAATATTTTCATTTTCGAATGTCAGCTTCATTTCAATATTTCTCTCTGACTGGTGAGCGTGGGATATGGTGCACAGTCTCTAGGGTCCGGACAGAAGAAGATGTCCCCATTTACAGATCTAAAAATAGCCTCTCCTTAGCCACGATCTCATTGAGAGAGGGCTACGAGCCAGAGTCAACGGCAGTCTTGGAAAGAGCATGCTGACGTTTCTGTAAGCCAGCGGGGGATGTCCATCTACGAGTCAGGGAGGGGACGGGCGTAGAGCACGGGTGGCCTGTGGCTTTCCAAAAACAACACGCTCTCTGTGTTTTTCCCATATACTCGAAAAAACAACCTCCTCGTGTGACCGGTTTCTCTAACGTCATTATTGTCATCCAAGAATATTGTTTATAAACCGCAGACTGTCCTGGCATAGGATGTGGCTTGTAATGAAGCCGTTTAGTTGTTAACTCAACTGTCGTTAACCCACATACAGAATAGTGCGAATGAGAACAAAACACAGCTCACCACAAAAGAGCACGACACCTCCAGGGTGTCGACAAGCAATATCACTGGAACGGTGAATGTTTAACCACTAAAACCACTACCAGCTTCCAAAATTCCATGATTTTTGGACACCTTTATCTCAAATATTTGGTTATATCCTCGCAATCGAGACCACCATATTTAGGGCCAAATCAGATTCGATTAAATACTAAGTTTCTTCCTTGTCTCTCTGTATCATAACCCTCATGGTACATACGTATTTGAAGACTTTTAAACCACTATGATTCAACTGGTGGGTCACAATCCAAAAACCTGTTGTAGGTTTGGTCATATACCAACGGAGCAATGCTATAAATGCATAGCACTGTGGGAAGCAAAAACAGTTGAGAACCACCCAATGTAAGCCAAGCCTGCAGAATAAATCATGTTTCAAAACACAAAAAAGTGTCCTCTCTGTAACCCTGTCTGAACTTAGGAGGGCTTGATTCCTCTAATGAGAATATGATAGGCCTGCTGTGGGTGTGATGGAGGGACAAAAGTTCCCCAGAGCTACACTCAGGGCCGCTGGCAAAAGCTTCAGCCCTGACTAACTGACCAGGCCTGTGACAGCCCACGTGTAACACAAAACGACAGACAAGGACATAGTAGACGGGTCACTCCCACTATTTGGGTGAAAATGGGAGGAAATGGAGGGTGAAAAACAAACATTACATGAGTGTTATTATGCTTCACAAGGCCACAGCTGCAGCATTGTTATATATTAATAATTCATCAATGATGGTTTGATCAGTTTCAAAATGCGTCCATTCCTCAGCACTGATTTAATAAGAGTAGAATTTATGCTGGTTTATTAGAGTTGTGATTATAAAAATATCATGCCTTATATAGCTTATACTGCACGCCTTAAGCCACCCAGACAAGTGGCCAGTTTATCAAGAAAAGACAATATAACCAAAAGGGATAAATCACCGTACATTTGCTGCTTTCATTTAAATCACTGGATTATCCAAAAATTGGCCATATTGAAAGAAAATTTCCTGCTACAATTATTATAGTGATAATTATAGTGAAACATATGAATTCATACAAAGGAATCTTTTCTTTGAATCATTTGCTATGCTAATGAATTACAGGTTGTTTCGCTCACCTCCAGTACGCCCCTGGCCCGCCTGTACAGCGGGATGCAGGCTGCCTTCATTGTTGAGCAGGTGAGGCAGATGGTGGAAAATATTTGGCACCTGGAGGGGCTTCCTGTGAGCCAACTCCTTCAATAACTTCTGTGTCTCATCTGTAAGAAAGCACAGCAACTAAGCATTATCACTGGTCCCAGATCATTGATATTTTGTGACGTGATGACTAATGTAAACACATTCAGAAATTTAGGATCAATAAAAGTATTATTTTGCGCCACATATAGATCATTTTCCGATCCTAATAATATTCATATTAGGGCTGCTCGATTATGACAAAAATCATAATCACGATTATTTTGGCCAATATTGAGATCCCGATTATTTAACATGATTACTCACTAAGTTTTAAAACAACATACAAAAATAAAAACACTTGGCTTTTAAACTGTGAATTCAACTGAAAAATAAATGTAAAGAAATAGCACAGCTGAACAACTGTAAAGGAAGGGGGTACGCTGTGGATTTATACCACAAGAAAAGAGATGATCCTTGCAAAATGGAATGCGGCACAATAATCTTTTTACGTTGATTATTTTGTTTTTGTAATTGTTGAAGGCCAAAATTGACGATTACAATTATTTTCGATTAATTGCACAGCCCTAATTCACATATAAACAATCAGTAGAATACAAAACTTTACTTATTGAGTACTTGGAAGCAAGCAGAGGTGTTTTAAATTCTGTATGGTGTCTAAAAAAAGAACAGTCTATCAGTCTAAGACTGCTGTGTTTTAATTAGCAAGTACTTGCTGCTTGGCATGGGTGTTAATGTCTTTTTATCTCGAGAGATTTTATTTTAAGTTTGCAAGTCTCTTGGATTTTAACTATGAAAACAAAAATATTTTCATGACAACTTTATAGTATGAGGGCTGGCACCAGTTCCTTTCCTATTGGGAAAATATATTTTGTTTGAATGAACAAAGTCACAGAACCACATATCAGTGAACATTTGGTGCCGTTTTGCCTCCTAAGAGATGAAGAGCCAATTTTGCAGACGAACAGCAGCCGAATGTTTAATAAAGAGCTTCTTGAAAAAAGAAAAGTGGAAACGAGAACGCAGCTGGAGAGCGATGCCTCCCAATGCAATATGAATTTATCGGCAATGCTAAGATCCTCCACGAAGTGGTTGTACAGTAATAGTCAGGGTGTGACATGTTCTGTTCTGACGAGGGGGGAATCTGCATAATTCAGTGATAATGGATTTGAAATGGTAAACTGTGTTTTTAAAGGGACTATGTCTTCATTTACTCACCCTCAAGTTGTCCTGTTCCTGTATAAATTACCATAGATTTTTTTTCTCTGTTGAACATGAAATTAGATATTTTGAAGAATTTAGAAAAGCAAACAGTATCCAAATATCTTTCTTTGGTTCAACAGAACAAAGGCATTTATACAGGTTTGGAACAACGTGGGGGGAGTAATTCATGACTAAATTAAATTTTTTGGGTGGAGTATCCCTTTAAATAAGAAAAATTGATTGTTCAATTTCACTAAATTCTGTAAGCACAGATTTTCTCATAAAATACATTAAGCCGCTAATCAAAGAATTCACCTGCACCCACTAATTTTGGTATTACAATGTATAAAGAAGCATCCAATAACCTGAGAAGTTGGAGAGAGCATCTTTGCTGCCGTTGGTCTCTGCGATGGCACGTCTGAACTGTTCGAGGATGGTGTTGAGCTCAGATGAGCGCTGGAGGGTTCGGTGTTCAGCCACACGGAGTCGCTCCCTCAGGGCATGAAACTCCCTCTGGTAAGCTACCAACTTTTCTACACAGATGAGATGAGGAGACAGAACGTTAGGTCTGACCAATGCTGTGCTCGAGCAAAACTTTTAACATGACAACAACACATTCTTCCCCAAACACAAGTCATTGGTTGAGTCAATAATTGTGTTTTAATGTATGTCTGTGTAGATCACATCGAGAGTTTCAGGGAGTTAAGGGTCCCCTTGAATGGACTTCGCCATGTTGTTTCTACAGTAGCCGTAAACGGACATATTGCCCTATAGTGTGCGTTTAGTAAATACGTTATCTCCTTCGGCAAGGAAGTGAAAACGTGACATCATCTTAGTCCTGTGTCAACGACCGGAGTGCTTCGCAAGGGAGGGTGGAGTGAGCAGTTTGTTGCGATTTACAACCTCACCCCTAGATGCCGTTAATTTGTATACACTAGACCTTTAAAGGGTGTAGGTCTTATAAATTGCTTCTGCATATTAAACTGGGAAAGAAAAAGTACATCGAAATAGAAAACAGTTTCAATTTAAGACAGTCTTTTAAGCGCACATCATGCTGTGTGCATGAACAGGCATTTGCTAAGAATCTAATGAACTAGCGGCAAAAAAGATAAACAACTGCTGCTAGTTGAGGCTTGAACAAAAATAACTTTCTAAGCAACAAAAAAACTACAACTAATAAACATCTCTAACATCAACACAACCGTTGCGGTCAGGAACCAGACCTACCCACCTCTTCCTGATGACATCACATTAAAAAAAATACTTGGTCCCAGTAAGGTTCTATTACGGTTGTTCAGCGTCAAAAAAGATGGACTGCTAGATTCTGGTCTGTTTAGAGCATCTGAGAAGGTTTTAAAGATGCATGAAGCTTAATGTGTTCGCTTTACATACAGTACAATGGAGAACTGTGTTGATGTTTGGAAACAAAACCTCTTCTATGGCCAATCAACTTCCATTCCTCTAAAAGCTCAAGGTTCAAATTCTGCAGTTGAACACAAGAACATTTCACACAGAGTTTACACAAGAACATCATTGAGTGTCTATGTAAAATGTCAGCTGTTTTCGTAGGAGCATGATTGCTTTGAACTTTTGCTATAAGATGTTTTACCGGATGTTTTATATGACTGTATGTCAACCCTGACCAGCCCCTGATGTTTCTTATAGGGTTTTTGCAAGCATCTCTCATGGGCACACACACAAACATATAGAAATATATTAGGGCTGTCAAACGATTAATCGCGATTAATCGCATCCAGAATAAAAGTTTGTGTTTACATAATATATGTCTATGTACTGTGCATATTCATTTTGTATTTATAAATACAAACACATACACATGAATACATATTTAGGAAATATTTACAGTATTTATTTATATTTACTAATAATTGAAATTATATATAAATGTTTATTAATTTTTAGATTTTCCTTAAATATATGCATGTATGTGCATGTTAATAACTACAAAATTATTATGCACAGTACACAGATACATATTATGTAAACACAAACTTTTATTCTGGATGCGATTAATCGCGATTAATCGTTTGACAGCCCTAAAATATATATAAATAGATGTCTCTATCCTAAATACAACTACTATCACAACATCTTTTCAGCATGAACAGAAATGTTGTATTCAGCAGTGTTACCAAATTCCTCAGTGGTTTGTCCAGACAATCAGCCAGCAGTAAGGGGAAACTCATATTCCCAAAGGTACAAACTTCATCTGCAGGCGAGTAAAAGCACTCCATCCTACAATAACATGAGGATCAAGTGGCTTGTTTGTTTGCAGCTTAGTGCATTTTCTTAACACACTCGAAACATTAGGAAACAAAAATTCAAATGTTATACTTGTGTTTGCTATAAAGAAAATAACAATGTGAGTGTGGGCACAAGGCGTTCATGCTTTTAGACTAAAATTCACATTGAAACATGCACACACACACACACACACACACACACACTATAAAGAGTAGCAGGCCCAAGTTATCTTAGTCTGCATCTGGCACACGCACATTAATGAAGATGCAGCATGTAGCTTCCGCCCTGAACACAGAGCCGGTTGAAGACTGAGTGATGTGCTAAAGAGGAAGAAAGATGCTTACACCGTTAAGGGTTTCGTACAGATGTTTTACCTCAAACAACACACAAACACACACATACAGCACAGTACATGTGTTAGGTAAAGGGGTTGATGTGAAAGCTTGAGTTGAACTTCCTGGAGCTCAACAAGGTAGAGTCTTGCACAAACCACAGATCATTACGTTCATTTCCAGGGAACACAAACAAAAAACCCACAAAATGAGAAATGTTTTTTAAATGTACTGTGTCACTTTGGGTAAAAGCCTCATGCCTCATGCAGCTGACAGCAGCTGGTGCTCTCGCCCACAATGCAACGTATCACAGATAGATCAGAACCAAAAACAAGAATGTACAATGAGACATGAAAGGCTAAATAGGGCTGTTTTTGTTCAGACTAATGGTGAAACAGATCGCGGTTGATCTTGCTCTACGGTTCGGAATGCATGTGACCCGCGGATTAATTGTAAGTTTATTCATGAGAGTAAAATATAGTTTTATTGAGCACGCGCTCTTCACTATCTCGACGAGTACAATGTGAAAGTGCTATGATGAGCATTTACATAGCATTTAACTGATCCGAAAAATGATTCGATCCGTGAACCAAAATCCTTAAAATGATCCGAACCGTGAGTTTTGCGATCTGTTGGACCACTAGTTCAGACCAAATAATCGAACCAAGTGTGAAAACACCAACAATCTGATTGTTGTGCTTTCCATTCTTTACCACTGGACCATCCTGTTACAGCGGACATGACACACATCTCATGAGTATCTCATGTTAATCTCAAGTACCTATAGAGTAGTATTGCATCCTCCAAAGAATCAAGTTTATCAGATTAATACCACTTCCCTCTGAAAACAGTATAGTGCTGGAGCTGTACCATGGGCGGAGCTAAAGAGTCACAAGCACACAATACGTCATCATATTATCCCTGGACAACTTTCAATTCACTATACATTTGCGTTGTTTAAATTATATCAATTTTCCAGTTTTAAACGATCAGTAAATGCAAGGTTGAACTAGGTCTTGTTTATAAAACAAGTTCTGTGCAACGCTGCCGAATACTTCTGTAAACTGAACGAAATGTGCACTCTTACATTTACATTTATGGTAGGGCTGCACAATAATTTATCGCGATACCACTAAATCCTATTGAAATCAAGCTGGCTGCGATATGCAATGTGTCGATATTTTTTTAATGCGTAGCTTGTCCGTGAAGCACGTCTCTGGGATCAGTAGGAAATGCTGCTCGATCTAAAAGCAGTGCGAGTTTGAGTCGCTTACAATGTGCATTTGAAAAAGCAACACCCGTCAAACATGATCATTATAAATATACTTTATTATCCTAAAAATACCCGATGAGGCTTGAGTAACAGTGATAAAAAAGATGTCCATAGGCATTTCCTAGATTCTAGAAGGTTTTATGGTCTTCTTCTGCAGTGTGTATTTGGAGTTTCCGCACGAGAGCGCCCTCTGGCTTTCGGATGCAGCAGCATTTTCCTGTACTTCACTGAAAAGCTGTGCATAAATCACGTGATATTTATCGTCGGTTTATCGCGACAGCCCTAATTTATGGATTTGGCAGACGCTTTTACCCAAAGAGACTTACATTGCATTATACTGTACATTTGTATGCGAGTACGTGCAATCCCTGGGATCAAACCCATGACCTTGGGGTTGCTAACACCATACTCTAACCACTGAGCTACAGGAAAGCACTTCCGGGACAAGTGCCCATACAAGGAAAGCCCCTCTATTGACATCATGGCCACACTCAAAACCGAGATGTTTATTATGCTGATGCCCCTTTAAGAGCTCTAATATACTGTAACACATGAGTTTGTTTCCAAACTTTCACATTCATTTAAGATATAATGAATTACTTTTACAAGGATACTTGCTACTATGGGCATTTTGACATAATTTTGTGTGGATATTAGGGGAGTGATGCGACACTTATCCCACGAGATGAGACTTGACACAAGATTGGGTTCACAAGAACAAGACGTCTATTTTTATGAATTATAATATGATTTAAAAGTTGCAGGGCATATTCAATACAAATTTCGCCATCAAACTCCATCATGCTGATATCACAAGACCTTGACAAGAAATCTTGTCATATTTTAACCTTGCGAGATCTTGTGGCAGGAGATCTTGTCACACCCCTAGTAGATATGTCTTTTTCAGAGTAAGAAGAAATGAAAGAGAACTCAATTCAGTATTTTGAGCATTGTCTGAGATGGGTATTTCCGGCCACGCGCATATCTCAAACAGCCCGTGAGTACAGAATCAAGTTCTCCTTTGCGTCATCTTGAGAATATTTAAATAGGACAGGCCTAAAAACAAGCAAATTATAATTTTTCGTGACGATACAGCACTGTCCCGATCGGGCAAGTAAAGCCAAGTTCACATTACACAACTTTAAACATCGGCCGATCGCTGTTCAGACATATGACTTGCTCTCTGTGAAGTCTGGAGTCTTTAAGTTGTTATTGTGTTCACACTACGTGACACTACGTAAATGATCTGCAACAGGAGGTTACACACTACACAAGCTGTGAACAATCTGTCACCCTGCGACTCAATCCGGTCCCCAAACCACGTATTGTCCCAAAAAAACGTGAGAAGTGGAACGGAAAATGACACGAAAAGCATGTGACATGGGAATTGTTTATGTGAAAATGGACGTCGGAAAGAAATTTTCGCTTCAAGCTGTTTGCTTGATGATCTGCTCGGAAAAACCTAGAAAAAGGAAAAAACAAAGGATATGCTTGAAAGAATGGATCAGCATACGGGAGCAGTTCCGGTGACCTCAACCCATGGCTTGCTGTCATTGGCTGTTGCTCGTCGCGTCACTTGACATCACATGATGTCGAGTCGGACGACAGCTCCAGATATTTATCATGCTAGATATTTGTCTGGCGTCTGCGAGGCATCAGCGACGCGTCAGGGAGCCTCTTTGATGAGTCGTTTACTAGTTCACACATAATGATTGGCGAGCGCTGCTCTCACGCTAATCGCACGCTGTTTTGCCCCCGATCACAGCCCAACCTGTCGGCGAGCTCAACGACTTGCAAATCGGGCTTAAAATCATGTAGTGTGAACTTGGCATTGCAGTTCTGTCAACTGGGCCGAGGGTCTCCCATGCTGGCCCCGGGCCATCGGGCAGTCCTTATTGTTGACCCCTGCTCTGTCCATGTTTTGTTTAATCTTGTGCCATGTTTAGCATGAGAATCCAACTCTTTAACTGCGCAAATAAGCCAGAATGTATGCAATAGCATTGGACCTTACCTTTAATATAAAGTCTTTAAAAAATACCTTTTAATAAATGTAACAAAACTTTGCGTCCAGTCATATCAACATATCAAAAGCTACGCAGCATTCAACAACTTGGCCCGTCTCGAACAACCTATAAGGTTAGCGTACACAACAGGGGTCATACATACATCACTATCCACCCTTTAATAACATCACAAATCATTCAAGTCACACCACTAACATCAAACCTTATTGGTTCTTGCGAATCTTGTGACCAAACATTATGACATAAAAATCAATTTCAATTGATTTGAACTTTGAATCTGTTCATCATACAAAGTGACTGTACAGCTCTAGAAGACTTTGAGTCATGTGGATTACATGCCTTTTCTGACACTTGACCGCTGTACAATTCCACTGCATGCAAAAACAACTTGGGCATTCTTCAAAATATCTTTTGCGTTCGGGAGAAGACAGAAGTTCATTTAAGTTTAGAACAGCCTGGATGACTCCTTTAAGATGCTCCCAGGCCCACAACAAATGAAAGAGAACTTTTCAAGACTTCTATAGGTCTGTTTCATTATTCATAATTTCACACCAGCATCATTCTTTAGGCAAATTTGCAATGATCAATAAACCAGCCATGAAGGACAGTCAGCCCTTAAATCACCATTAGTCCAGTGTTTGTCTCGACCACAGAAAGTCCATCAATATCCTGACAGACTGCAGCCTTTAAATGGATTAGTACATAAACTGTTGCACATCCCGTAATCTTGTTATATTCTTCCCTACCCCTCCGTTCCTGCCCTTTTTCTGTTTTGTTCGTTTCTCTCAAGCCTCCATCCAAACATACGGCACACATACATACAGGAAGTGCATCTGATGGATGTGTAGACACTCCCTGCATTTTGATGACTCATGACATTGTGCTTCAGGGAAGGTCAAATCTATGTAAAATAAGCCAGCATCCAAAAGTACAATCTCCGTCAAATTTGGTCCATTTGGTCCTGGATTACATTTATTTTTCTTTGAGCTTCTGATTAACATAAGTGACAAAAAATTGACATGCTGTCCGATAGGGTTGGGTATCGAGAACCGGTTCCATTTTAGAACCGATTTCCAAATTTCAAAGAACCGGGGATTCGATAGGACGGCGCATTTCCGTTCTGTTTATCGATTCCTGACTTTTTCAGTCACTCGCGAACGGCAGTGAGCGTTTTACAGTTGTATCTGTCTGCCAGGAGGACCTGCTACAAGGACCCTATCTCATTACGCACATGGGCACAGTTCATTACAATCTGCACTATAACTGACTGCAGCAAACGTTCAAAAGTTTGGATAAACTTTGTGAAAAAAGATGATAGCATTGCCACATGCAATACATTTGGTAAAGATATTTCGTGCAAGGGAGGAAGTACCTCTAATATGATGAAACATTTGCTTCAACACGGCATTAATCTGAAGGAATGCACCGTTTTTAAATCTCCCAGCATCGAGTCCTCCTGCTACAACGGACCAAAAACAGCTAATATTAGCAGAAATAGCACAGCATCTCACACTTCGGTACAAATTACAGATAGAGATGAAAAGACAATCAGTTTTGTTTAAGTTACTTTATTTTTTTAAATAGTGATCACAATTAAATACAAATGTTCTTGTTTATTTAAATGATATTCATTTGAATTATTCATTCAATCACCTTTTAAAAATGAATTAATTTAGTGTTTTATTCACAAATAATTGTTCAGATAATGGACGATCTACTGTTTTGAACGACTCTTAAATGAATGATTCAATTAAAAATTCATTTAAACACTTTTTATGTTGTATTTTTGTGTTATACTTAAATAGCTTTGGTTGGTAATTGCTTCTGATTATTCCTTAATGGAAGTGTTGTTATTATTTGACAAATTGTCACAGTTAACAGTTAGCCTACTGGTTAGGTTATAGCCTAAATGTGGCACGAATAAAAGGTAAAATCTTTTTTCTTTAAGTATTTGCTTTTTTTTTTCTCTCCCCAAAAAATATTGGAATCGAAACAGAGAATCGATAAGAACCGGATTCTATAAGCAGAATCGGAATCGCTAAAATTAAAACCATACCCAACCCTACTGTCCGATCACATTGTCTGTCCCCCTGCCAATGACATGGAAATGATCAGCTACAAGAAAAACAACCTTAATCCTACACTGAACACAATTTAAAATTGGGTTGCTTCTCTGCATTCATCTACATTCAAACAAGGTTGACATGCCTAAATGCAGAATGTGTTGTATCACCAAAATGCAAGGAATGACTAGAAAAGCTCTGGTTCGTCAGGCAAGAGTTCAGCAAAAAAATTGTAAAAGTTTGTGTAAAATGACAACTTTAGGACCAATCCAGAGCTCCTACCTGCTGCATGGACTAAACAGACATGTAAGCAGTAATCTATATCTGTAAGGCAAAGGTCATGGGTTGATTCCCAGTGAACACACATACGTACATAAAACAAAATGTGTAGCTTATGAATGTGTGACTTATAAATTTGCCTGATGGTTTTATACAAAGCGACTTACAGTGTGCATAAATGTAAATGTCTCTATGGCTACCAACCTGCTTTCAGAAAAAAAAGTAAGCACTGGGTCAAGTTATCATACATTTTATCAAAATCATACATCTTATACAATCAAACACCAGAAAAATAAGACCACCAACCAAAAGTATTGATGTTCCAGCATTGTATAACAGAACTTGTTTTCGGTTGAATTAAAATTAGAAAAAAGATTATTCATTTTTATTTGGGGAGCCACAAAGCGATGCACTCTACACAAAGGGGGGCTTACAACGAAAAAGTTTGAGAATCACTGGTGTAAGGTTTATTTATTGGAATGTTAAGTATGTGTAAGGCAGTGGTTCTCAACAGGGGGTCATTTTTATAACAAATAAAAAATTTTCCAGTTAAAGGGATAGTTCACCCAAAAATGAAAATTCTGTCATCATTTACTCACCTTCACATTGTTCAAAACCTGTTTAAATGTCTTTGTTCTGCTAAACACAAACGGAGATATTTGGAAGAATGTCAGTAACCGGATCTCGTCCCCTATTGACTCCCATAGTATTTATTTTCCCTACTATGGGAGTAAATGGGGGACGAGATCTGCTGATGACAGAATTGTCATTTTTGGGTGAATTATCACTTTAATGTCAAGCTTTGAAGTTTTTTGTCAAAGGGGGCCTTCGAATATTGTTGAATACAATTGTGGGTCTTGGAGTTAAAAAGGTTGGTGCAACATGTAAGTTTAGTGCAAGTCCTAGATGTAAACATTGGAAAATTTGCAGTCACGGTGTGAAAAGAGACTGTAATAATATTGAAAGGAATAAAAGGGTGCAGCTGAAATTTGCACAGCATGAGTATTACCTACGGTCTACGGTAGAGCACAATTTTGTGTTAATATAGTATACTTTGCAAGATATTACACAGGCATGGGATGTAATCCTTAAAATCAGAGGAGTTTAGTAGAGACATTAAAAACATGTAAAATCAGGACGTATCCTATTATAAGGATTAAAACTTTTTTCAGATTTGCCCTGATGAGTCATGCACAACACGGTGCGAAAGAGGCAAGTTTTTGATTTTGCATTCATTTTAAAGTGACCATAGCACTTATAGCACTAAACATCCAAATATTTTGACACATTCAACCTGCATGCCATAATTGCATGTTTGATTTGAACGTTTTTTGAATGTTTGATTGCTGACAAAGTGGTTTGCCGTTGGGAGATGACAGCATAATGATGCTCTTTGTGTAACCTGCTCTTTGTTCCTCTGCGTTTGTGAATGTGCGGTGAAAAGAGGAAGCTATTCTTCTTTTCCCACAGGGTTCCAGTTCCTTAACCTGTGTGTGGTGTTAGTCAAGCCAATGTCACAGGTTTAATTACCAGGAAACAGAGCTAAAAACTATATAAAATACCCTGGTTGCACTGCATTTACCAGGTATACCATGAATGTAAATATCCAATCTCCTGCCAACCTAAAAAACAACTGAAATTGTCATCCACCCTCAAGGAAAAATATCAAGGTAAGAGGTGAAATTTGTCAGGCCTAGGCACAGAGAACCTCAGTGGAGAAGTTAACCTGGTGGAACAGCACTTTGTTCTGCCTTGAAAAATGATGGAGAGCAGCACTACAAAGCTCTGAAGATGAAAGTCCACAGGCAACCACATAAAACAAAGCAGGGGCTCATACAGCAAAACAAAGCTATATGATCCCCTGAAAAAAGGTGAAAAGAAGCAGACTTTCAAACCAGTGTCATAAAATATGAATCAAAGCTCCAAAATGTATAGGGCTGTGCAAAAATATCGATACATGTAACTATCGCAATATTTCTTTTTTCGATAGTGTATCGATAGTGTATCGATAGTGATACCTCTACTATCGATATATTTTTTTAAATCATGTAATATACATATGGCCAAAAGTAAGTGGAAGCGAGCATGGCGAAAAATATAAGAACGCATGGAGCTCTCAGAGCTGATGTGTGGGTGTGCTCTGGTTTTCAAAATAAGTCATGGAGTAATGAGATATACACTCACCTAAAGGATTATTAGGAACACCATACTAATACGGTGTTTGACCCCCTTTCGCCTTCAGAACTGCCTTAATTCTACGTGGCATTGATTCAACAAGGTGCTGAAAGCATTCTTTAGAAATGTTGGCCCATATTGATAGGATAGCATCTTGCAGTTGATGGAGATTTGTGGGATGCACATCCAGGGCACGAAGCTCCCGTTCCACCACATCCCAAAGATGTTCTATCGGGTTGAGATCTGGTGACTGTGGGGGCCATTCTAGTACAGTGAACTCATTGTCATGTTCAAGAAACCAATTTGAAATGATTCGAGCTTTGTGACATGGTGCATTATCCTGCTGGAAGTAGCCATTAGAGGATGGGTACATGGTGGTCATAAAGGGATGGACATGGTCAGAAACAATGCTCAGGTAGGCCGTGGCATTTAAACGATGCCCAATTGGCACTAAGGGGCCTAAAGTGTGCCAAGAAAACATCCCCCACACCATTACACCACCACCACCAGCCTGCACAGTGGTAACAAGGCATGATGGATCCATGTTCTCATTCTGTTTACGCCAAATTCTGACTCTACCATTTGAATGTCTCAACAGAAATCGAGACTCATCAGACCAGGCAACATTTTTCCAGTCTTCAACTGTCCAATTTTGGTGAGCTCGTGCAAATTGTAGCCTCTTTTTCCTATTTGTAGTGGAGATGAGTGGTACCCGGTGGGGTCTTCTGCTGTTGTAGCCCATCTGCCTCAAGGTTGTGCGTGTTGTGGCTTCACAAATGCTTTGCTGCATACCTCGGTTGTAACGAGTGGTTATTTCAGTCAAAGTTGCTCTTCTATCAGCTTGAATCAGTCGGCCCATTCTCCTCTGACCTCTAGCATCAACAAGGCATTTTCGCCCACAGGACTGCCGCATACTGGATGTTTTTCCCTTTTCACACCATTCTTTGTAAACCCTAGAAATGGTTGTGCGTGAAAATCCCAGTAACTGAGCAGATTGTGAAATACTCAGACCGGCCCGTCTGGCACCAACAACCATGCCACGCTCAAAATTGCTTAAATCACCTTTCTTTCCCATTCTGACATTCAGTTTGGAGTACAGGAGATTGTCTTGACCAGGACCACACCCCTAAATGCATTGAAGCAACTGCCATGTGATTGGTTGATTAGATAATTGCATTAATGAGAAATTGAACAGGTGTTCCTAATAATCCTTTAGGTGAGTGTATAAAATAATGCTGTTTGTAAGCTTTCCAAGTCATGACACAAGTCACTTGGCTACTGCAGTGCATTAGACAAAAAGTTTATTAAGAAAAGTATCAATGACATTTATTGTGCTTTCACGGATGTGACACCAGCGCATTTACAGCACGGATGAAGCAGGGGTTTTATACTGCCCATGTTCAGTGTTTTAACTGTAATGCACCACAACAGCCAAGTGACTTGCGTGACCCACCTTATTCCCCTGTGCTACCCACTAGAGGGGCGCAATCCACAGTTTCAGAACCCAAACCTCTGATCTAAGGTCCATGCATCGCACATCATGGCCACTCTGCAGCGGTAAGGGATGTTTTTACACTTATCCTTACAGAAAACCCCAGGTGGTGCACAGCATGTTGTATTTCTAGCTCTACTTTTTACATTTTCTATTTAAAGTATTGCAATATATCGCAAATGTGTATCGTATCGAAATACATAACAATATATTGTATCGTGACCCATCTATCGTGATATGCATCATATCGGGAGGCACTTGCTAATACACAGCCCTAAAAATGTAGCATAGCTCTACCACAGGAACCTGAGCTACTGTATGATATCATTCAGGGTCAGCGAGACTACACAGAACAGCCCAGAAAAGTTTCTTAGCTCACCAGTACAAGGTTTTGGATAAACCAAGAAAGTCAACATGAAACGGTAGGTGTTAGCGAATAATTCAGCGTTTCCCATACAATGCATTTATTTGGGCGGTCCGCCCAGGTATATTTATGGCCGCCCAAGTACAGTATATTTGGTGTCACTTTTTTTTATCCATCCATGCTAATGACAGTACCTGTGATCGAACAACTAGTGGATAAAAAGCGCTTACGCGTCTTCTCTCCTTCCTGACTTTGGTGTGAGTGGAGCGTGGCCACGTGGCCGCGTGCCTTGTCTTCCGCGTTCGCATGCACTCTCTCTTCCGATGAGCTCTATGTGTGTGCGCGAGCCCTCGGCCTCTCTTATGTAACTGTCACTTGCATTTAAAATCAAAGAAGCGTTCGTAATACAGCAACACATTGTCGAGAAAGGGCAAACAGCATATAGCCGCTCTTTAATGTACTGTATTGTGATTTTGTCCGATGATGTTGCGTTTATAAATCAGAATTTTAGCATCGGTTAAAGTGACGGCTAGTGGCATCCCGTTGTAAAATACAGCCGTGTTCAGACTTGACTTCTTTTTGAAGCTGCTAGTGTCTGTTTTACATTATAATCCTATGGAGTAAACCGTGTTTTCAAAAAACGTCCCGAGCGCTTTTTTAAATGCCAGCGCCGGCGTCTTTTTCTGCAGCTCAGAGCATCTTTTGAGGTTGAAAAAAGTTCAACTTCTCGGAAAAAAACGCCCTACGTCAAGCTCCTTTTTCACAGCTAACCAATGACAGAGACCTGTCGTTTCCATAACAACATGCGAGGAACGTGATAGGTCGAGAAGGCTCAAGCTTGAAGAAACAAAATGGCAGCCAGTTGGAGGATCAAAAAAAAGTGCTAACACTAACACGACGTGATGACGTCACAAATATGCTAATTAGTTTGTGACATCACAAGCACCACAGGTCTGTCAACATCCTATGGGAAACACTGTAATTTCATGCTTACAGTATAATGTGCCACTAGGGCTGAAGTCATTCACAAAAAAATACAGAAATGGATTGCAAATTTATAAATTGGGTGTAAAAAAACATATTCTGGGGTTCTGGGGCCCCAGCCATAGTAGATTTGCATTATAGTAGATTTATTTTGTTAGTTTTAGTTTTATTAGTTTATTTTTAGGAATTTTGTCATGCTATTTTACTATTTAATTGTTTATTATTTATGTTTCTAAGTTTAGTTTAGTTTTAATTTATTTTATTTATAAGTCACTAATTTTATTGCCTGAGAGAAGATTTCTAATTTTAATAAATTTCACGTAAAACATTTATGTAAATATTTTATTTTAGTAAACCGAAATCTTTCATTTTTCACGTTTTAGTACACTATAATAACAGAAGAATGGAGCTTGGTGGTTGAAAGAGAAAGACTGAAAATAAAAACTGATGATTTCAGCAAAGGGAAACGTTTAAGTTCGACCAACATTTAATTGAAAGATCATGTCACCTAAGATCAGATCATGAATGATTTTGCTGTTTTTTCTACCACAAGCACTGAATTTTGGATAGAAAGGAACAGGATGTTTAGTTTTTAAAACAAATTGTACAAAACCATAAACAAACACACTTGAAAATGAATGGAAATAGTTTTATGGCAATATAATGTCATCAAGACAAGTGTGTGCGTGACTTTAAAAGACAAAAACATGTTTTTAACACATGGTCTTGTTTAGAGGTCAAGACCCATGGGATACGGAGAGAGCTGGGATCACAACATGTTCCTTTCTGACACACACAATAAACAAGCAACAGTGCAAGAGTTGCAGCTGACTGCAGCAGTTTATCAGCTCTCCTCAGGAAACAGTCCCACCCTCTTAATCTCTTCTCCTTCTCACTCTTTCAACTTCAAGTCATCCTTAAAAGGGTTCCAGAGTTTAATACCCCTTACAAAAAACCTGCTATGGGACAACGATAGCGTCAATTATAAGTCAATCAATACATGACTGTCAGTCAATGTTTTCCAAAGAACAACCTATTGTATTTCATTTGTATATTGTTAAAATACAAATACAAATTACCGTCACTTTTAACCAGTGCCATCTAAATCATGTTTGAATTCATTCACACAAATCAAGAACTGCGATAGAGACTGAAGTCAAACTGAAACAAAGTATGAATATCGGAATAAGGAATGCAGATACAAGGGGAATATTCATGTGACACAATCACTGTGTTGGTCATATGACACGTGGGTGAATTGTTTTGGGAGAGAGTGGTATGTATGAATGCGAACAAAGAGGGAAAGGTAGCGGTTTGGAGAGGCATGGATACCATCCCAGTTCTCAGGCACCGATGGGTGAGTCACTTTTCCTTCACCATGTGCAGTGAAAGAATGAAAGTGCAGGGCAAGCAAAATTCTGTATCTTTGTACAATTCTTGTACAAGGAAGTTTAAAATATGCATGTTTTTATTTTCTACATTTTTTTTTAACATTTTTTACCACATTTTCTAATGTCCTAAAGAAATAAAGTACATTACAAATGGCAAAACAGTATCAAATTATCCTGTTTAAATATATCTTTAGTTCTTAATATCACGTGTTTGCTCCTTGAGCTTTAATGACTGATTGCAGCCTTTTGTTATAGTTGTTATAGTCCCAATGTCCGAGTGGCAAAGCTGGTTTGACATTGTTGAGCTGTTGTGGGAAAAACTCAAATGTGCAAAGAATGCAAGGAAAACCAGAGAACCTACAGGACCTGAAGAAAGCCAGTCAAGACAAGAACGGCGAGATTTACTGCTAAGGTCAAACCCAACTAATAAAAAAAACTATACAGTACAGTCATTGGAGCTAAAAAAAGGGCAAAGGTGTCATTAAAAAAACACGAGAGAAATATGTACTGTAAATGCAGATTTTTTGTAAAATAAATGTATGTAACCCTATGAGCAGAACTGTATACCTAAACAAATTTGTAAACAGATCAATAATGATATATGATGAGTAGGGCTGTCAAACGATTAATCGCGATTAATCGCATCCAGAATAAAAGTTTGTGTTTACATCATATATATCTGTGTACAGTGCATATTAATTTTGTATTTATAAACACAAAACATACACATACTTGTCTATATATTTAGGATAATAAAAGGATAAAATATTAATTTATATTTAACAATAATTTAAATTCTAAATAAACGTTTATTTATTGTTGTATTTTATATTTTTCTAAAATAAATGCATTTATGTGTATGTGTTCATAAATACAAAATTAATTAGCACAGTAGACCGACATAAATTACGTAAACACAAACTTTTATTCTGGATGCGATTAATCACGATTAATCGTTTGACAGCCCAGAAATTCTAACAAATTATCTTCAAAAAGCTTTAAATTAGATTAGTAAGCACATTAAACACACACCACAACTGCTGTGTCTCTTAAATTCACTGGCACATACAAGCCAAGTATGTTCATGTAGCTTATTGGATTAGCAACACAAAGATCATTGGATCAATCAGGGAACATACATACTAACAAGATATGTATAGATTGAATGCATTGTGTCACTTTGTATATGCTTACGTTTAGATTTGGGCTGACGCTTTTATCCAATGTTGTCAGGACTAGGGATGTAACGATTCACCGTGAGCCGGTTGAAAATCGATTATAATGTGTGACGATTCAAATCGGTTGAGGTGTGAACTGAATCGCAATACATTTTTTGAACAGCAGGGGCTGCAAACCTAAACGTGGACATGCTGATATTTCTTAAATGCAAAAAAATCCAAGAAAAGCACAGAGAGTATAAGTTTGTTTATATTAAAGAGACTTTTTCTATTATTAATTTGGTATAAAATTGCAGTTTAGTTTTGTTATTTGAAATAAAACATAATTTTATTATACAAAGAAACGTGAAGCATTTAAGAAATAATGCAAGGGAAGTTGTCCATTTCTAATTTGTTTCAACTCATTTTGTAAAAATAAATCGTGAGTAAATCGTGAATAAATCGCATCGTGAGATCAGAATCGTGAATCGCATCGCATCGTGAGCTGAATGAATCGTTACATCCCTAGTCAGGACTGTACTGTATGTTGTCTATAGCAGTGTTTCTCAAGTTACTAATCATGAGTTATCTGAAGCCAGCTGTAAACCAAAGATCTAAACTATCAGTCTCAAAACAACTATGTCACCATCTCTGTCACCATCCACACTTACGTATGCCTGTTCAAATTACACAATTATTATTACTATGACAAAACTATACAGGACAAAATGATCGATTGTGTCATGACTGCCCATGGAAATTACGAATCACTACAACGTCCTACATTAAAGGCATTACACTAAACTCCAAGTAAATTCTCGTTGATGTCTAAATGATGTTGATCTTAATATCAATTTTAAAGCGGATGTAAAACACGCAGTTTCTGCCAATCTCATGTATTCTTCTAAGGCATTTTCATAAAAGCGACATAAATATCTTAATTCAAATAAGGCATAGTCCTTACATAGTTTGATCACATTTAAAGACAGATACAGCTGTACGATTATTTCTGAAAACAGGCGACCTCCGGAAGGTGTGCAGGGGGGCGGAACTAAAGCACGAGCACACAATACATCATCGCATTATCCCTGCATAACTGTTGATTCACAATAAGTTTGTGTTGTTTACCTTATGCATGTATTTTACAAACGGCACAATTTTTTTTTACAGTTTATAAAGGCAGAAATATGTCTTGTGCCAATGAAGCACAAGCACATCCGATGCGGTTTTACCATGGTAAAACCATGACAAAACTACCAAGACCCACCAGAGCGTCTGCAGGCAAACAATAATTAAAATAAATGTTTAGCAACAGCTAATACCGAACTTTAGAAGTGATAATACACTGAAAAAAATAACTTGTAGAATTTACTTAATAAAATCCTCGTAACAACTTGCACGAAATTTTTTAAAGTAAAATTGGCTGCTATAATTCAAGTACAACTTACCAACCAGAATAAAGTCAACTCTACTTATTAAATACATTTAGTTTTTGTTAAAATATCAAGTAAATGTTACTTAAAGTAAACAAAAAAACCTTTTTTGCTCTTTGTTGAACAAAAAATCATGTGTCTAACTCAAACTTTGCGGACCATTTACTTTCATATTGAAATATACTATTTTTTTACAACATAGATGGTCAAGTAAGAAGAGACTGGTTGTCTCTGTACTGGCATTAGCACAGTTACTGCTAAATAAGTGAAATAACTCACTTCATGACTAATAGTGCCTCCCTCAGCCTAGGCACAAGCACCACTCTTCTGAACAACGGTAACAACTTAAAAAACCCAAACTTAAAAAAAAAATGCCAAAGCTCTCCTAAATCTCAAAGATAAATCAACAAAAAACACGAACAAGTCTGACAATTAATCTTGAAAATTAATCTCCGAATGCAGTCAGATACAAAGCATGCTGGGAACTACAGATCAACTGCCAAAGTAGTTATATCTACAAAAATGATTTATGTAGTCTCAACACAAAATAAATAAGTAAACTTTATTTGACCAATTTAAATGGGTTTAACATAATAAAATTTAGTTGGATTTACTTAATAATTTGTTCAATTAAAATTACTCAAACAAAATAATTAAAATCAAAACAACCAAAATTAGTAGATTTTATTCCCAAGATTTTTTCGTTATTTTAACAAATTTTTTTGTTAAAAACAGGAACATAATTATATTAAATATATTTTAATAATTTCTTTTCATAAAATCTACTAAGGTACATAATCATTTTTTTCAGTTTATGCGGATTCATATATCAGCATTAACTGTAAACAGAGACGTTTTAAATGCATAGAAACATTAATGTTCATTTAGAGATGACAAGCATATGGAAATTTGTTGGTTTCTTTAGCAGCAGCTGCTCCATTCCGTGCGTCATACGCCTTTACGTCTGTACGAGCCAGCGTCGTCTTTGCACATGCGCAAAACTTCCTAATTCGGTTTTTAATCTGATCAAGTGTTTACATGTCCTATCAAGCGGATTACAAACGGCATTAACCACCCCTTACAATCCCACTGAAATTTCAATTGGTTTGGGCATTTTTAATCTGATTGATGTGTTTATATGGAGCGTTTTCATTCAGATTGGACTTTTTATCGGATTACATTGGTCCATGTAAACGCATGGCCATGCTCCTCTTTTTTGGCACATAGCACTGATGCTACAGAGGTTTAAAGTTTTGTAGCACAGGCCAAACAGTTGTAGCACAAGTATGAAATGTCTGTTGTCAGCATTAAAAAAATATGCAAGTGCAGTTCATCACATGAATAGGCAGGTAACTGACAAATGACATTAATGTTTTATAGAGATGGATAAATTAGGGCCATATCATTTTTATATTACCTAAATTTGTTTTCATTTTTCTAAGTTCTGTGTTTTCATTTTTTACTATACAATAGTGGTATATTTGTCCACTTTAATTACTGCAGTATACTATAGTATTTACTATAGTAAACTGCAGTAAAATTCCTAGATACTATAGTGCTTTTGAACCTTACTATTGTATACTACAGTGTTTACTTCAGTTTATCAATTTACTACAAGGGTACTACAATTTTCCCTTCTAGCCACAACCCTCTTCCATGCACAACATTCAAAAGCAACTGACACGATGACAGAAGATGTCAGAAGACTGAATCCATGTTTCAGGTGGCGCATCCGGTGAATACTTTACCTGAATTATAGCTGGATGAACTGCGATCAAAAGTGCTGTCCTTTTCTCTGACAAGGTTTCTGCTCGTTCAATTGACATAAACAAACAAAACAATCCAGCGATGAGGTGTTTTCCGTGTTAACTTCTATCTTTTGGGATGTCCTAACAGCTGTGATTAACACACAGCGCATCTGCTAATGTCATATTCGCGTCCTAATGACTCATTCATTTTAATGAACAGTTGAAACAACTGATATGTCAAACACAGAACTCGCGAGACTCACTGTCTGAATCCATCAAATCAATTACTCAAAACACCTCAGAACGTAAGTGTGCTTAGGCCGTTTAGCAAGAGTGGTTAGTAAGATTTAGTCTAAATAATTAACAGTATTTACAGTTTTTTATTGACAATGTGTAGTACCTAGAAAATCATTTAGTTTAGACAGGAGAGAGGTGAAACCAGAACAAATCATAAATTTAATTGTATGTGGTGAGAATAAGAACTGTTATTTAAAGTATGGGATGAGTAATAATACTTTACTTTTTAATGTCCTATGATACTGATATAATTATATATCAATATAAAATATACTACTTTTTGGCAAAGAGGGCAAGAAAGGAGGTTGTGAGAGTGACGGGTAATTTCTGTGTTTACAGTATTTCATAACCATTATATAACTTGGAAAAGGTTGTAAAACTAAATAATGAATAAAATGACAAATCAAATGTTTTTTGCCATTTACATTGGATTAATTGTCAGGACTCGCAGTTCAAGAGTAGAGTCCGTTTAACTGTGTGTGGATGACAGTGTTCGTCAGCCACCACCGAAGAGCAATTTTGACCCAGGAAAAACCCTGAACTCTGGAGATGAAGTGAATGTGTTCATATCCTTATACAGTGCAGACGCAGACAAATCTGCATGTAGCAGATTGAACTGTGTAGTTCATTCACGCAGACATGCAGAACAGCCAGATGACGTACTTAAATAACAGGATTCCACGTCCGCGAGTCCGCATCTAGTTATATGGACTCAATGCAGCCGAAAAAAAACCGCAATATAAATTAGCAAAGCACCATTGATTAATGTCACACACAAACAAGCGCAACGACAAACACACTTCACACAAACACGCAGCTCTGTGTTAATGCACCTGCCAAACTGTATCGCACGCGTGTAACACTGGCTAATTTATTCTAAGCGCAGACAGATTTTTTTCTGTACAGCCCTGCTCTTTCTCTCGCTCTAGCTGGTTGATGTGTGAGCGTGCTCTCCCGCTCTCGCTGGTTGACACGTGGACGTGCTCTTTTTCTCACTCTCAATGGTTGACGCGTGGGCATGCTTTTCTGGGAGAATCGTCCAATAAGGGACTATGAAAAGTTGTTACGTAACGGAATTTCATGTTTGAAAAAACTTTCCGAAAATTATACGAACCTTGGTGGAGTGTCTCGAGCACAGAAGTACTGCATCATTTGTTTGACAAGTTGACCATGTCAAGCATGAGAAGCCACCACGTTTAACATGGTAAAGAAGTCAGAATTCATGAAACACTGTTGAACCACCCCTTTAATATAAATCCAGATCCTTATCCGGTTCTGTTCCTAAATAGTACATTTGGGAATGAGCTTTAATTCCCTGCCTAAACCATAGTCTCCATGCTAACTGCCCTTTTGGGATGTAGATGAGCCATCTGTCGAGATTCTTTGCACATATCTCTCTGTCCAGCTCTTATTCCTCAGCCCTCTGTTTGTGACTGTGTCCCTCAGGTGAAACACAGTGAGTTGTCTAGTGTTGAAGCTGAAAGCCTCTTCTGGTTCTGCTTATATTCCTGCTGCTCTGTTTTGTTTCCATTTTGGTTGCTGGACTGCCAAAAATACCGCATGGGCTCCATTAGTCATGTGCTTCGATTGGATTAACTATCTCTGTGAACCATTAGTAGGAGATGAAAAAGAAATGAAAATATATATACAGTATATTCAAGTACAACATGAAATGGAATCATTAGGAATTCAACAAATCTGGTTGCAAAAACACAACTCAAGAATTTTTTTTAAGGAATAGTTCAACCAAAAAACTCTCTCATCATCATTAATTCCCCCTCATGTCATTACAGGGGTTGAATGACTTAAGCTTCCTGTTTGTCTTCAGTTGAAGAAAGTCATATGATCCGTATACATCACAAGAGAGTCTGTAAACTGAAAGCCAACTTTATAGTTTAAAATATATTTCCTTAAAGAAGCCAGCCTGTATAAAAATCTGTATTTACTGTGATTTAAGCCTTTAATCTCACAGAACACCATACAAGATAAAACTGACATGATACTACATGTCAACTGATTAAAAAACAGTAGCTCATAGGAGAATTTGATCATGTATGTTTCACATTGAGTCACAAAGAATTCACTCGTCGCATTTAATTCAGTATGTAAACTCACAACTAGCGACAGAAACAATTTATTTTGATTCAACAGCAGTGGTCCAGAAAAAAATTCCAAATATTTTAACATGTCTCAGCTGAAGCGTGCTGGATGAAGCACATCCGACAAATGTAATTCAGGAAAATCATTTGCTTCCAGAAGAACCTGTTCTCCATTCCCAACCTAAACAGTAATGTTCCTCGCACCATTTACAAGCTACATACCTCCTGAGAGAAGCAAGAGAGAGAGAGAGAGCAAAGTCACAGAGGCGAATAACACCTACCAGGAATGACAGCCAGAAATGACTTCATGTGACAGCTCTTGAAAACTGCAGCCTTTGGCACTGGAGATGGGAGGTGATAAAACTGAAAAATGTCAACAGCACGAGCCAAAAACTTATTTTGGACTCAATGACAATGGCTACGTTCTTCAACCTAATATGGAGGTAGGATAGCAGAGGGACGCCACAGTAAAGTATAATGGTGATTCAATGAAAACTTGTCTGGAACACTGACACTGTTCTTGTGTCTGGAATGATCTAGAACAGTGGTTCTCTTTCTTTTCAGATCAAGTACCACCTTTAATAAAAATAGTTGTTCTAAGTACCACCTAATGACCACCATAGAAAATCACATGAATAAACACTCAAATTAATATTAGAGCTGTAAATCTTTACATGCCTCATGATTAGATACACCTTGTCCTCCAAATCTAATGTATAGAATTTGTTTATCAACGGCACGTCGCGTTGAATGTTGCGCCATCTTGGAAGGATGGCTGCTAGTGCGTTCAATGCAGTGTTTTTTTTCTTGTTTGATTAGGAAATTATAACTATGGTAGGTCGGTCTTGTTGTGTTAAAAACTGCAATACCATTACGCAGAGTCGTTCAGGAAAAGCCCCTGGTTCTTTCTCTTTCGATTTCACCATATATCAAACAAAACAAGTAACGGTACAAATCAAAAATAGCAGTGGAGCATTATCCTCCCAAGATGGCGGCGCTACTGCAACATGCAACATAGGGCGTGACGTCAGCTTCACATTCTTTATTATTAATAATACACTTTTTTGTTTACAAGCTGTTTTTTCTTTTTTTTTCAAGTTAGTCAGCAGTAATAGTGGACACAAAACACTTTCCTAAACACGGTTTTATCAGACGCACGTGCGCCTGACCCCCAGTTAACTTCTGGTTTGTGTTTGGCTAATGTCAAATAATAACTATGTATATTTTATTTAATTTAATTTATATTATTATTTTACTGTATAATAATTGTATAAAATAAACGATTTGTTCAATTTTGTAGTATTTTCATTTTATTTTAAATAAAACTATTTGTTGAATGGGTCCTATAGTTCGGTCACATTTAAACAAACCGTATGGTACACCGACATCTAAAGGTTGAGCTTGGTATCGGAGTCTAAATTCAAAATATTGGAGAGACAAGTTTAGCCAAGTAAAGGTTGATCCCGGTTTCTTTTGATTGTTATCAGAAATAATCCACAGGCAATCTATTGTTTGTGTGTACCGGAAGTTCAGTTGGGGTCACAAAAGTGCGCATGCGCAGTAACACCGTGTCTACACCGGACGCGACAGGCGCGACTCGACATGACAACCTGCTTGTTCTTAATGGGTTTGTCGCGTAGGACCGCGCCGCATCCAGTGTGGACAAAACTTAAAATTATAATGGGTTCTAATGTGTTTCTAAAATCTTTTGTCGTGTCGCACCGGTCGCATCTGGTGTAGACACAGTGTAACGTTTATTTATATTGTTAAGATGAAACCGTCTATAGTGCACTGTAAACAGGGCTCTGTAGGCTAAATGACTCTCATGGGGGGTTTATTAACTTTGTGGGGACTTGCAGAAAGAATATTTAACACAGACAGAAGATATATTTATACTTATGCATAAATATAGCAAAGAACAGCTGTATATATAGCAAATAGATATCTAGAAATCAGATTATAAATGGGACAGGTGTGTTATAAGGTGGTGATTATAGGGTCTGTTTAAGTAAGTACTGCATGTCTCGTTTTACTTTCTATTAGACTTTCTTTTAGACTCACACTTTACTGCATCGGCTCTTGTCAAAGTGGCGCATCAAAAATAAAGAGCGATTATTATTTAAATCGCAACGCTCGCTTCATTGATTTAACCTCAAGTAGATGCAGACATGTGTTGAATTGCCGCTTTACAGCATTAAAAACAGCTTTAAACAGTGGTTCAAGTTCAGAAATACAAAAGAAGCTTAATTTACACACAGCTCATCTGAAGAGAGAGAGAGAGAGAGAGAGAGAGAGAGAGAGAGAGAGAGTGAGAGACGCACCAGCGCCCCGCTCTGTGTTTGAGCTGCCTGTCACAAGTTACATCGACCAATGATAAATAAACAATAATTCATTCAACTATTTAAAAATTCCACATAGGCTATATGGGATGTATTCCGTATTTATCGATCATGTATTAAACATTTGAAGTTGTATTGGAAACACGAAATGTAAACTAATATATAGCGTTTTTAATTTCCTGTCGTGTCACGTACCACCAGGGGTCTCTTCGAGTACCACTAGTGGTATGCGTGCGTGCATTCAAAACAAGCTGAAAGGCATGCAACAGCATGGTGCAGAACACTTTAGAGGTTAAAGTGCTTTAGAGATTTTAACTAATGTTCACTCGCTGTCAAAGAATAGGGATGTAACAATATCAAAAAATCTCGCTTTGCGATAATACCTCGGTATACCGTCCATAATACAGTATTTATTGCAATATTTAAAATGACAAATGATGACTTGGAAACGTGCCATAAGCATCCTCTTTTCTTTATCCTATAATCATAACTGTTGCTTAGAGGTATGGATTTTTAAATGACTTAAAAATCCCTTTTATAAAATAATTGCACCAGATGGATCTTGCCAAAGGTACATCTATTATTTTTTCTAACATTCTCGACTCATATTGAGACAATTTTGCTATTACGATAACACGATATCGATAATATTGTTACATCCCTACAAAAGAGTGTAAGACAGAAAAAAAACTGTGAGACGTGACTCTGTCTGTCTGTCTGGATAACCTGATAAGGGTTGGGCAATGTCTACCAGATTGGCATCGGACGATGTCTACAGTGAAACATTGCGATTGACGATGACATCAGCGTCTTCTTTAAACAGTACAAGCAGCGCAGTTATAAAGTCAGGCGCAACTCCTCTATACATGCCAGTTGCGCAGATAAAAAGCCATGCGTGTCAGTTGTAACGCCATGTGCGACTTCTCTATACACGTGACCTATGCAGTTGAAAAAGCAAGCTCATCTTATCGGTATAGCACGAGCTCATAGGCTCCTTAGCCTTGTTTCGCTGCAGCGAGAGTCACATGACATAAGTGAAACCTTTGCGGGGGGTTGCATGTGGGAATCACGATGCCGGATCAACAGCGGGATATCTGTCAACCATCAGCGATGGACGATGGCATCATCTATTGGCCCAACCCTAAGCCTGTCTCACAAGAATCGTACAATTATTAGAAAAATGCACGAAACGCTCGAAAGCGAATCGCACTAAAACGTACATTAGCCACCTCATAAAATCGTTATGAGTTGTCGTGAGATTGTGTTGCTATGGATATGACTGCAAAAAGAACAATTTTATCATGGTAGTTACAGAATGAATTCCTCATTGAGGATTTTAACAGTCACCGTTTCTATAAACGCCAAAAGCATAGCACACCAAAACCATCACTCAGAAGTTGGGTCTCTAAATGAATCCCTTAAAAATCTCCACTTCAGTAAAAATAGCACTAAGATGCCGACCTCACTAATCAAACTCTCGCTCTCAAATCTAACAGATCATTTGACTTCTATTGTAAATCAGTGACTTTCTCTCGCAGCGGTGTGCTTAACACAGCCCCCTCGCTCTCCTGCACCTCGGCTCTGCTTGACAGGGTACGCGTGGGCTCCTCACGAAGAGAAACAATCAAGCCCCGCACAAAAAAAAAGCGCGACAAACTGTTCCTCTCCTCTCCACAAGGTTCATTAGAAAACTGACCCCTCCCTCACTGTGTCTCTGAGAATAATCATCCGTGGCCCGCTATTTTCGGTCTATTGTGCTTTCCGCACATCCTGAGGATGGAAAGCCTCTGTTGAGAATAAAAAAGAAGGAACAGGCCAATAGTGCAGTTAATTTTAACCTCTTGTACTAGAACAGTAACAAAAACGAATGCTGAAAGATCCCATCTTGATTTCACTTTTTTACCCAGAGCAGCTTTCTGTGAAAAATTACAGTGACCCTTGGAACAACATACAGCAGGGTTTCATGCCTTGCTCGGGAGCTAACAAATCAATGCTTGTTGGGTTTCAACCAACAACCACACAGTTAACAGCTCAGATCTTTAATCATTCAAAATGATATAATCACTACCCATATTTCTATACATCGCAATTTATCACAAAATCATAACTGCAGCAGGAGAACTTTGTAAAACATAGTATGATGCCGCTTAGAAGTGCAGAGCACATCCCTACTGAAAAAACATAAAAACCATCACAGAAATTCTAATGGTTTCCATTAAAGTAAAACATTATGATTTTTCCAGTATGATTTTATATCCCACCAACAGAATCCACCACATACCAAAATTAGACTCCATCTTAGTTTTCATTAAAACCAATACGATTCCCAGTATAACCAGTAAATCCATTAAAATTTCTATTGTGTTATTGGCAGGGTTTTATTGTTTTTTTTAAGCAGGAAAGATAGGCCTCAAACACCAAGAGAAAACCCACAACAACAGCAAATCTGCTTTAAATCTTAAAATATAATGGCCCGGTTTCACAGACGAGGCTTATCTTAAGCCAGGACTATGCCTTAGTTAAATTAGAATATTTAAGTCGCTTTTATTCAAATTCCATAGATAAACACATTACTGGTGTGCATCTTGAGCCAAAACAATGGCAATGACATGTTTTAAGATATATTTGGGCAAGTTATTTTCAGTTAAGACAGCTCAAGACGCACGCTCGCTCGCTACTGTTTCAGCTTTCACGGTTGAAACGCAGACACGTGAACTGGCCAGGATTTAAGACAATTATCGTTTGAGGGAAGTAAAATCTAATGTTTCAGTATTCACTGCAGTTATCCACCACCAGTACAAACATGATTTTATCAGTGTACGACAGAGCAAACAGATAGCATTACCTCATGGCGTTAACATCATTATGTTCAGCTTCATCAGTTTCAGCATCATATTATTTCCAGCTAAAATACCAGTCTGCATATAGGGACATTTGAAATACACCATTTCTGTCATTTAAAATGAGCAGCGCGCGTCTACACAACGGAGCTATACGCAGCACGCGCACCCATGACTTTTATAATGATTATCTTTTGGCGCTATATCTCTAATATCCGTCCTTATTTAGCGGCAAAAGCACTTCGTTTAACCTTTTCCAAATCGCCAAAAATAGTTCTGTTTTGTTTTTAATGGCAAATTATTCATGTTTCCTTTAATTTCGATATTAAGTTAATTTAGAAAAATGTTTGGAGTATTTTTTGTTTGTGGCTCACGTGCAGAACGCATAGTTTGATAGCCAAATGTGCTGGAGCACGAATTTGAATTAATGAGGAGCACGAATTTGAATTAATGAGGTGAATGACACTGTTTAAACTGTTAAAATAGTTTAGCGCATAAAGTTGAAAACATAATAAATCACAAACTTTACATTACTCTGTTGTGTATGAATGAATGTATGAATGCTCTGGTCCGGATAGTAAAGTGATAGGCCTACTACCATGCGGGGGAGTGGGACAATGGCACTGTGAAAAAGGCCTGATGCCCGGCCTGCGTTTTAATATATGGTAATATACAAATTAGTTCAACTGTAAACACTTTTTTGCTTCATTTTTTGATGGCTCATGCTCTACATGTTTTTGACTTTTTTTGTTTGTGCACTCTCCTTTTACCATGTGTTATCCCTTTTATATATATGGTGCCAATGATTAAATTACTACTAGTAGCTATTGTATTCTTATAGATTGAGTCACTTAATTTTGCTCTTAAAATGCACCAGATTGCAGCATTTACCTTTAAAATATGTTCAATTTTCGTACGGGGGAGCATGCCCCCGGACCCCCCTAGAGAAAAATATGTTTAGCCCCCATAGTCTAATCATGTGGGAAACATTGAAATGGAACCTTGAACCTTTGAGAGCAGTTACAATGCTATTACACGTACAATCTATGACTGCTCGTAAAACCCGTTAAACAGTAATCAACATTGTGCCTGACAGACAGAAGACACAGAGACGTAAAAGAGTTGGAGCGACATCAAATTATTTAATAATGAGTCACTTATATGGCTTAAACGCTCTGAAGACACGAGAATTTAAAACAAGAGTGCACATATGAGGAAGGGGTTCTTTCCAATAAATACTATCAATATTAAAGAGAAAATTCTGTCACTATCAGTGTTTCTGATAGGATTTTGTTGAACTGTGGCAATGGATGACTTCAAAGGGAAATTAACATATTCGTGACATCATCACATAGTTTTCTGTGTTGCAACGTACAACACTGTTTTGCTTCTAATTTCTAACATTCTGTATTTTAATACAGCATATTGCCCAATAAAGCCATTCTCATGTACATATTTTCTGTTTCATATTTATATATCAAACAGTCAGTTACAGTCGTCACGCTAGCCGAAAATTCTCCGTCATTGACGTATTTTGTTTTCCAGTGACGAAAAAATCTGAAGGCCGTCCGTCATTTTGACAGATTAAAATAAGGACAATTTGTAACTCCCATTTTTGTAATTTCCCTTCATTAGAGCGTGATCGTAGGCTATTACCCCTGCCCTGAACACGATTATGACACAACCTCTGGTAACGGTGTCACGTTTTTGGAAACGCTGTTTTGTACTCATTAATTCACAAGTAGGCTGCCGCTTCTCCCTGCACAGAGTAGACGCTGAGAGAGGTGATCCCTGCACAGGGAAAACAAGACATTTTTCCACTGACCAAAAGCTAATGTTTATCCAAAAAGACACTAAGTTTGTCTGTATGAGCCTCTACTGAACAAAAGGGGTTGGAAAATCCCTAAAACTAGTGAAAGAGTTGGTGAAACACTGGTGAGACAAATTAGGAATGAATGGGAAACAGTACGTCATCGAGAAGCTGCAGCCATGGTGGGGGGATTTAGTGTGGCGGCACATCACGGCAAAATGAATATAGCGGAAACCCTGATCACTCTTGTCATTTCAAATCTGTATGATATTCTTTCTTCTGCAGAACACAAAAGAAGATTTTTTTTAAATGTTGGTAATCGAATGTTGGTATTCATTCATTTGTATTGTATGGACACGAAACCAATGCAAGTCAATGGGTACTGGTTACCAACATTTTTCAAATACCAACAAATAATTTATTTTGTGTTCTGCAGAAGTAAGAAAGTCATACAGATTTAAAATGACAAGAAGGATACTGACAGAATTTTCATTTTTTGGGTGAACTATTCCTTTAAAGTGCTTTGTATTTGACCACAACATTAAAGGGATACTTCACCCAAAATGAAAATTCTGTCATCATTTACTCACCTTCGAGTTGTTCCAAATGTGTATAAATTTCTTTGTTCTGATGAACACAGAGAAAGATATTTGGAATAATGCTTATAACCAAACATATCTCAACACCTGCTGACTACCATAGTGGGTAAAAAAACAATGGTAGTCAAAAGTGCCCGAGAACGGTTTGCTGTCTACATTCCTCAAAATGTCTTCTTTTGTGTTCAACAGAACAAAAAAAATGATAAAGTAATTTTTCCTACTATGGAAGTCAGTGGGTGTTGAGATCTGTTTGGTTGTAAGCATTATTCCAAATATCTTTCTCTGTGTTCATCAGAACAAAGAAATACAGTGTTTCCCCTACTATTACCTTGGGGGGGCCCCGCCCCCCGCCCCTCCAACGGCACCTCCCGCCACCCTTGAAGGTCAAGTTAATTTAATTTTTTATGTAAAGCTGTAAACCTAGGGGAAACACTTAAATTTATACACATTTGAAACAACTCGAAGGTGAGTAAATGATGAGAGAATTTTCATTTTTGGGTGAAGTAATCTGTAGATTTAGCTGTAATTTCTAAGACCCTTTAAACAGACTCAACATCATGTGTGACACTTGTCAATAAGAATAGAAAATGGATGTTCAGGAACCACAAGGCTACATACAAGCAGGTTTAACAAGGTAATACAACAGGTTTTAGAGGGATGCTAGTTTTCAGATGCCTGTCCAGAAATGCATATGTACATAGGCTTATACAGTAAGATCTGTACGAGATTCCACAGTGACAAATCCACAATTTAAAATCTGATTTATAAACAGGCATTGAAAAATGAATAATGAAAAATACAAATTCCACACTTGAATGTCTTGGTCCCTAATCAATCACAAATTTGTGGCATCCAGATGGCACCAAAGGTTTACGTTACACTGAAAAGGGTTAATATCAAAATATTTATGTATGAGATTATTAAATGTATAGCATTTTTGATTAAAAGTTACTGGCAGACCAATTCTCCTAAACTTAGTTAATGCCTAAAATCTCATTCAACACCAGAATAGCACAAGAGTGAAACTTTAAAATACCTGATAGCATTGACCAAGTAATTCATTCGATAAGTTATTTAATTGTGGTTTTGGGAATGCGTGTGGACAAATGCATTTGAACAATCACATTTGACTAAATTCTAGAGAAAACGTTTATTGACAAAAGTCACGTATATGAAAGTGTAGCATCTACTTTATCCAACTCTAATACATACTATACATGAATGGATTAACTCGAATGATCCACTCTTGAAAATAACATTTCCAGCTGGGAATTTCAAACATTAAGACCAATCCAAAGTTTCCTTTGAACATTGCTTGGCTAGATGAAGGTGTAATATGAATGAGTTGAAGAGATCTCCGTACCTTTTCCATTTTGCCAAGCCGTGTACCAAGATAAACTGAGAAACGAGGTAAAGAAAATGATCGCAGTGGCAACAGTTCCATGTCTGAGCCTCATCTCATTTCAGCGCCTCCCCGTGCAGCTGTCCTCCTGATCCAGCCGTACATAGGCGCTTCAGAGGAGCGGAGGGGGAGGTGACAGGGGTCCGAATCATCCGCTGTCTCCTTCGCGCGGTCCTCCTTTCAGTCACGAGGCAACCCAGCGGAACTGATGCATTTCAAGAGCAAAACGTGCAATGCTCATGCCTGCCTTTGCTTGATTTCCCGCACCTAGAGAAATATAAATAGACATGATAACGGTATTATGTGGGCTTCGGTTTTGTTAAGGGGGACTGCACTGTATAGTTAAACGGACAGCTTTGACAAATAGCCTATACATGCAATATGATTTTCCTGCTCTATGGAGCTAGCTGACTGTAGGAAAATCACCAACCCCTATAAGGATCACCAAAAAAATATTAACAAATATTGCAGAGGACAATTCATATTGTGGATAGGGAGATACAGAAATCGGGGCAATACAACATTCAATGTTCTATAAAACAGATATTCCGACCGTTGCTGTAAAACAAACAGAGTTGACTACCTGTCGGAGGAACCAAAATATATCAGGCATATATAACAGGCATTTTCAAATAGCTCAAGTTTAACAGTTCTTACCTTTTCACACTTGTTTTTAAGCTGCGATCCAAACACAAATTTGATAAATGTATAAATCGGACGCACCGTACTGCCTGAACCTTCAGTGGTGATTTGAGCTCTCAATCAAGCTTTGTTCAACACCACACCCACCGAAGGTTGCAACCCCACACCATAAACGATGATTGGGTAAAATCGACGGACCTCGCCCACAAAGAGTAGCCATCGCAAATCGTGGAAGATGATTGGCTAGAGTCACAGTGCAGCTCCTGCCTGCCGCCACACGGTAGACTGAACACATTGCACCGATTCAATTTTTTACAAAGCACTCTCAAGTTTATAGCGGCTCACTATCCTATGAACCATTCTGTTAATTATACATTTTGTCACCACATATTAATATCTTGGTAATTTTTTATTTCAGAAAATGTTAAACCTACCCACACATATTTTAAGCCATAAAATGAAGTTTCTTGAATTGTACATCAGATTGGCGCTTGGTCTGATTTGCCTAGTGTATATGTACATTATATTTAGATGTGTGTGTGTGTGTGCGTGTGTGTGTGCGTGCGTGCGTGCGTGCGTGCGTGTGCGTAATGCCTGCCGTCTGAATGTAGGCGCCAGAGGGCATGCACATTTAATGAATAATTGATTTGCTTATCTGACCTTCACTGTCACTGATAGCTTAAGGGCTTGAACCCTTGCAGTATACGAATATAATCGTACAGTGTTTCCTATCTTTTCTCCACAGACACTTTAGCAAACAACTTTTTGATTTACCCCATATCATATCTAATCTCCATTTGACATGGTCATGTGAAAGTCATGTTTGAACTTTTGTCGTTCTTATATACAGTATGGCCGGTAATTGAGTCAATCCAGTCCACTCATTTCACACTATTACCAATCTCAAAAAGGATGTGTTATGTGATTTATATGTGTTATGCTAGTCATTTTGTTGATTATGTGTTAAATAAATAAAAGAGACAACAAAGTTGAATTAAAAGTTAACACAAAATGTGTTGTCCCAGAAATAATACAGATTGTACCTTTATATGTTCCTCATGTACATCTAGAAAGTGTTACATTTTATTTTGCTAACATCTATTTTAAGCTCCTCTATTATAGCATATTACTGCTGTCAAACATTTTTTTTCTTCATTCAAATTAAAAACAAAAATGTCAGCCACAAAATACTGAACCAAAAAAAAAGGACAGTAAACTTTCACTTTTGCACATAATATGTACACGTAATACTTTATTTCAGTTGTGCAGCATATGCATCATTGTGAAAATTCAAGGCACAAACTATTATTTAAGTTTTCATTAGGATGATTTTTGTTCTTGTTAACAACTGTCCTCCAGACAAAGTTATGGACCTAAAACTTAACTGAAATGTAAGTATGTATTCCATAACTGAAATGTCAGACTTTAAATGTAAACTGAGTTTCAGAGGAGATATCCTAATTTAATCTCTATTTAATATAAACACTTTTATATACTTTTATTGTGTATAAAAATATACAGCCCTTTAGACCACTTTGCAAGGTCCAACAGCACTTCAGTTTCATGTTTTCATTTATTTTTTAAAAATCGTACATATATAATTAATTACATCTTAAAAGACATTCATTTAACATTTTAATTGGGTTACAAATGTTCTGTTGTATTCCATTCAAATGTTTGTGCAGTTTTAAAAAACAAAACAGGAAGTTCATCTGAGCCAGCGTTGTTTAAATTTTCTGAAGTGGTTATAGTAGAATGATTTAATATGAGTTATTTGAATGTTTATGTACAAATATGTAAACACAAAACTACATGAACTAAAATTCCAACCTTTATACATATAACAACTCCTTAAGAATATGTAAGCAGCAAAATTCAGGGGCATGGAACATCTTGGCCAAGGCAAAACATTTAGTCAAAAGCACTTTCTTATTTCCATAGTCGTATCAGTTTAAATATTTTTATACTGTTTTCATTCTATAATCTGGTTATTGTTTTTCCTTCTCAGAAAGGTGTTGCTTTGAAATACTCTTCAAGTGAAATGAGTGAGACTCCTCCAACCCAGTCCTGCAACCAAACTTGCTCCAGAACCAGCTTCATGAAAAACCACTTATGTTCTGGGGGCCACTTCTTCATAACAGGATGCCTAAAGAAAATGAAACAAAAGTAATGCAAATGTATTTTTCCAAATACTAAGAGCTGCATGGTTCCGCGATTAAAATCGATTGCTTCTGCCACCAGTTATCTCTTGACAGTGTTGATAGCATTAACTATGTATCACATGACTTCAGTTGTGCTTGCTAAAATGGGGAAGATTTCTCTGTCCTCCCCATTTTTGTATCCCTGTGTATGTGCAGGCAAATATATGTTAATAAATTCTGCATTCACAAAGCAAATCATGTATAAGTACACCATGCTGACAACGTGGACATCTGAGATGGTCCGAGTTCATTTGGAGTGGGACATATAGAAGGCAAAATTTATGCAAACTGCCCTGAAACTACTCAAGTGTCACCCAAAACTGCTTTCACTGTTTCTATGGGTCAATGACATGTACGGATTTTCCACTTGCCAATTTTAAAATACAAATAAATAATAACTATTGCAGTTATTCAAACATTGAGAATGTGGTGTACACATAAATGCAGATAAAAAAATTAAATTAAGTGATTTTAGTGTTTTTCATCTATGAATTGGCCATAACCTTAAAAAATGTAATGTGGTGCGACTGTGAATTATCTTGAAATTAATTCATTTCCTTGACATGCTTAAAATCTTTACGTTTTTAACAAATTAACAAATGTATTTTTCCTAAAAATCGCATTCAACTGATATAAAAAATACCATTCACTAATACTGTATCAAGCATACTGTATCAGAAATTAATATTTTAGCCACTAAAATTAAATATCTTATTTTTTATTTTAATACAATTATTGATATTATTGGACGCACGCACCACATGATAAGTGGTCCTTATAAGTCATTGACCCATACATAAATATAAGTATCAGAATAAAGAATATACTGGTTTATGTTCTTCTCTATTAAATGGTGGCATGTGTCCCCAAGTCTAACCCTCTAACCTAGAAAATAAACAACTGAATGAGTTTCTATATTTTTTAAAACACCTCATCCAAATGTGCCTTGTCAAGTTCTTATGACATTTAACTGGCTTGAAAGTGTATATAGCTGAACATTCATTCAAAACAACTATGTGCACAATACATTAATTTGTATATTTTGCATAATTACCTGGAAAACATAGCTTCTCTGGCAAAGTCAAGCTCCTCTGGCTCCACCTCCACCATTTTACCAGTCAAAGTAAGTCTAGCACACCTTGGATCCTCAGGGTCATAAACTTGCTTCCTGTCTCAGAAAAATACATATAGCGTGATAACAGAATAGAGAGCATCAATTAAAATATTAATTGTATAAATACATACAGTATGTCTATGACCACTTAAAAAAATTCAAGTAAATAGGCAGAATTTGAGATATTTGACACACCTGCAAAAATCTCCTTCTGCTTGAGAAAAGGTTAAGGAGGCAAATGGGAAGCTCTGAAGATCCGTTACCGTGTTGTCCATAGGTGTGACGTAAAAATAAGGCACTCCAGTGCTATTGTCCAGTGGACCGTCACTGACCGAGAAGATGTTTCCAAATGGAAATCCTTTGATCTAACATTTAGAGAAGAGATTGTTCTTGTTTTCAAAGAAAGTTTCCAAGAGGAATACACATGTAAAATAATTTAGTCACATGCAGCAGTGTTACAATGTATTTGTATTAGAATGTGCATGAATAACTAAACTTTCAGACATAATGGAATTATGTTCAATAATGACTAATTAATTAAAATGATTATTAAGTGCATTCATTTATTATATACACAGTTTATCAGTCCAAGGTGTGGACTTTAAGGAACAACATTACGTTTCAATAGTTTTATTAAAGCACAAGTTTAAAAATGCGTCACAACCGACTCCTGCCACACTGCTTCAGATCAAAGCACCCAAATAAATAAAGCATCACCTTATCCTGCGTGGAGATGGTTGCTAGGTAACCCCAGTCGCTGTAGTGTGCCATATATCGGGCCATCCTCGCCGTCTCCTCATGAGGCGGAGGGGTAGGGATACTGGACGGCACTTTCAACTCCGCTATTCGATATGAAAACACACGAGATGCAGATGACAAGTCCTCGCTTTTTGACCTCTGTTCAGTTTTTTTGTCTGGACCGTCCCGGTACACAGAGGACGGGTAGGCTTGTTTCCAGATCCCGATATTATCGACGAGCACAGCGGGCGTTTCGTCTGAGTGCGGGTCCAGCTCTTCATCCACCACATCATTCGTGACAGCCCACGAGACCGAGCTTCTGATGGTGTAACCTTGACTAAAACACACTGTCATTAATGCAACGAGCGAATAAAGCAACATTATAGCGTTTAGATTATTTCAAGGTGGGCCCTTGTGTTTTCAGATTGCATGGGAAACATGTTGATTTCACAACCAAAGATTAATGGCGTTACGTAATAGCAAAGTCGCCTTAAGGAAAGTCACCGCACTCGGCAGCCATATTTGCAAAATCATTTCAGTCATACAATACCAAGTCCTGTCTAATTTACAGTACTTGAAAGGCGAAAATAGATATCTGTAAATCGCTCACAAAAGTCATAATAAAAGAATACATTTATGGCAAATAATTAAATCCGACAGGAACTATACCATATTTAGTTTCGCAACCTCAGATTGCGCTAAAATATTCATTTTAGGTTCTCCAGCTACTGCGCATGCGCATAGATTGTCACGTAGTGCAAGCTGCGCCCTCAAAAAACCGTCTTTGACGATTGGCTCTTTTTGCTGGAAGGCGGGGCTTTATTCGCTAGAGCGATGTATCGTGGGGTCGCTCTTCTCCCCTTCCATAGCAATGGAACTGCAGCGTCTTGTTAATATGTATAGTCTTTGGTAATAGTAGGGAAAAGCCAAGTATAACAGTGACACCACGTGAACCGCCTGAGAAATGCAACAAGGTGAGCTTGATTACTGTATATTCTGATAGTGGTTTTTTTGCATTTTAAATTGTTATTGTTTATTTATTGGTATTGTTAACCAATTACTAAACAATACCAATTTAAGGGTTTTGGTAATACAACTTATTGGTCACAGATGTTGAAAGATGGAGATTCTATTTCCAAAAGCAAGCTCAAAGTCATTGAATGCATCTTTATTGTGAAATACAATAACATTCCAATAATAGAATAAATAAAATGTGTAATTGGAAAGGGAAATAAATCGTAGTTGAATAATTACTTCATATTTTAACATAGTAAAAGCAATGATACAAAGTGGTGAACATCAGAAATGATGAAAATGCACTAATGTAAGTGGATAAGAATCTTATTGTATTCCTGAGATCTCACTCAGGTGCTTTTATTTGAGTCACAACCTCAATTTGGTTCTTCCCCTTCCTTTTCTCCTCTGGTTTACTTTCACACAACTGTGTTCTGTTGTGCCACTCTGTGGTGTGTTTGTGAGATACGTTCATGCAAGCACTACCAGCTACTCTTTATTTCACCAGCAAAACAAAATTCCCCATGTGTTACTCACCCTCAAGGCATCCTGACTGAATATGACTTTCCTCTTGAAGATGGATGGATCAATGGATGCACTTTTTGGAGATTCAAAAAATTGCCCCCATTCACTCCCATTCTACCGCTTGGAAGAAAAATGATACGTGGTATTATAACACTGCATTATTCTTCAAGAATAAAGTCACATTCAGTCAGGATGCCTTGAGGGTGAGTAAAACATGGAAATTTTGTTTTGCCTTTGAAATATCCCTTTAACCATAAAACTTTATTTATGTTTCAGTGCCATAATGTTGGTACCTACACTGTTTTACAGAGACTGTCTGATGAATATGCGGTCGTTAACAACATTTACAATAGTGCTTCATTTCCAAATCACACTGGATCACTCTCTACCGCAGTTCAGTTTGACTTACAAATAGATGACAGTTTTGACATGGGTCTTCATTAGATGCTTTAACATGAAAATGCTTTCCAATCTTATAAACAGTCTCAGCATCCTTTCAATATTTCTACTGTTGAGCTCTCCCTGTCTACTGTTGAGCACTGTTTTATTTTAGTCCATAGTCTTATCACTCCATGCCAGTGACTTCCGTTTGGCCAGTTCCATCCATGATGGCTGGCCACTGTTACGAACGAACTGCAGAGGAGATGATGGTGATGATGAAGGTAGCACTGGTTTCTTCTGGCATTTATCCTCTCTGTCTCCTGTCTTCATAGTGACAGACGAAACTGAAGCATCTATAGAATTATCAACAGCGAATGTCAGTTGCAATCTCATACACATTGACATGTATGCAAACCCACTCAGGCATCGATATACTCACTAAGGTCTATGCCTTTGTCTGTTCCTGAGACCTTTGAGATAGGTCTGAGAGGAGCTGTTGACTGAGCTGTGGCTTGGGACTCTGGTGTGTCTTTCTGCTCACCTGCCTACAGAAATGAATAATCACAAAACCGCCATAATTATCATCAATTTAATCACAAGAATCAATACAATTATAGATATTGTAACATGACCCTGTAACTTTGTTACTTTTTAAAAATAGTTGTGAGAGGATTGGTGGTGACGTGGATGTCAGGCGACCGTGATGTAGTCCAGGGGTTCCCAAAGTGGGGGTCGCAAGGCCGCGAGGGCAGGGTCGCAAGATGATTTCCAGAAATATATATTTATATTATTAGAAATAGAGTATGTAATCAATAAGTATAATAAAATATAAAAATATCAGTTAAGTTAAAAAGATGCCATCAGCCTTAGGAATTTCCTCCCCCTCCATCATGACCCCTGAGGTGATTACGTCACATTTTCAACATTAGCAACCGCATTAGGTTAGGCGCAGCAAGTCCATTTATAGCACAGCGGTAAACAGTCCCATGTGCACGCAGATTATTTTTCAGGCTTTAAGTTTAGGATATTCTTATTTGTCGAAATGAAACATTGATTAATATCGACCAAAGACAACGCAGGGAGGCCAGCGGAGGAGGGCGGAGAAGCGCCGCAGTCAGAGGGGCCATAGTCCTCAGTACGAAAAGAAGCACATCCATGAGCACTCGAATCAGTTTGATGAAATTCAACCATCTGTAGTAATAGTTCATATTTTATGTATACCAACAAGTAAAGTAATGGGTAAATAACTATAAAATAATATTATGTTAGACTGTGCTCTTTTGTGTTGTCATTATGCGCGTTTGGGTTGAATAGGTGCATGTGCGCTTTTGTGCGCAACATTTGTATACTTAAACCACCTCCGAGGATAGTGGGGGTCTCGATTCACTGGCACTGTTATTTTGGGGGTCGCGGGCTGAAAAGTTTGGGAACCCCTGATGTAGTCTATGGCCTCATGTTAGCTTTTGACTTCTGGCGTGTAGCTGCAATGCTTATTTCTTGTTGTTAAAAACATGTATTATTTGAACTGTATTTTGGTAATCTGCATCTACCCTGCACTTCACTGGGTAAAGATTAAATTACTGTATATAATACCTTGGTTGCCGAAGTAGATTGGTTTTCCCATCGTTGCATCAGTGGGGGCTTGTTTCCCAATCCTGCTGACCACATTGATTTACCATCCTCAATTCCAGCGCCCTTCCCCTGAGCCACTATTCTATCAGCTTTCCCTGCAGCTGTGGAGGACTCACCGCCCTCATTTTGGAGTTGATGCATTGAGACAGTATTGGCAGATTGTTGGGGCATCAGGTTGGATGTTATTTTGGGGCTTGATGATAGGCAAGGGTAAGCTGGAAAAGTTGTGGGACACTGTATAGATTGTGTGAAGGTATGTGATGCTTGGAAGGGTCCTACACGCAGTGGTGATGTCTGTTGGATGGGTGGAGTCTGTGGTTGTAATGGTTTTGCTGTATGTATAGTGTGAGTGGTGGGTTGTGTGTTTGATGTGCTTGTAACTGAAGACTGAGTTGGTTTTGGTGTTGAATGACTGTTTTGTGGTTTGGATTGAAACAGGACTTCTCTGGTACTGTCAACTTGTGATTGACTGGTGGTTGTACAGGTTTGTATGGCTGAAGGTTGGCTCATTGTTCTATTGGTTTGCATATGTTGTGTGGATCTTTCTGAAGACTGCGCAGATGGCATATTTCTTGCAGTCGTGTCTGTAGGCCACAATTGAAGCTGCGTCTGCTGGCTTGTAATGTTTTGGGTGGTTCTTGCATTAACTTGGGAGGTGGATGTTTGGGCTTGTGGTTGTGTTGTGTTCAAGGTTGTTGGTCGTGTGGTTGTTTGCAAGCCAGGGAACTCGGGCAGTCTACTAGTAAAAAGCTGTTGTAGACTTCTAGTCTTCTCTCTTGCCATCTCCATCCAGGATAACTCAGAGGTTGTAGATGTTGCATTCTCCTGAGAGGAGACTGCAATTGGCTCTTTTAGGGGCAAGTCTGCAGTTTCTTTAGGAAGTAAAGGTACTTTCTTAGTGGCTTTGCTGGGTACTGATGAGGACGGAGGAGGTTCTGGAAATACATAATGTTTCATATTAACAAATCAGTTTCACATAGATGGGCTTCTGACTACTGGAATAAAGTGCTGGAAAGTACTGGAAACTAAACGTTCTCAGACACTTTGTAAAACCACAAAAGGAAACTCACCGGCCTGTGTAAGTAGGGCAGGTCTTTCCTTGTCTTTACAGACACCCTTGAGTGAGCAACTGGATGTGAAAGACTCATTGGTTTGGAGTGGAGGGTCTTTGGGTTTCAAGCCAATGCTAGTGTGATGGTCCTCACGTTCCACGAAACTGGTTAAATTAGACCACAAGGCTAGGGGCGGAGACAGCGTGGAGACCTCAGAACTATGTTGATTTATTTTGATATCTGACTGTGCCTTGTCCAGGCGGAACTTTAGTGAAAGAGAGGTGGAACGCAGCTTTACTCCAAATGCATTTGAAGAGTCTTTCTCTTTACCTTCCTCAGTATTGTCGGTCACATTCTCTCCTGCCTCCTCTGCTTCCTCCACTCCCTCCTGTACCTCTTCCTCTGTAGCCTCTACCCCAAGCTCGTGCATCCCGTTGTCCTGATTGCCCTCAATATCCTGGGATCGAGAGTGATTCGTTGCTGGATCGGTAAACTTTGTTGGTATCACTGGATGGCTGGGTGCTCTGCCTACGTTTTGCGACTCCGGTAATATGTTACAGCTTGAGTCTGTTTTTGATTTCTCAGCTTGTTGGCCCTTTATGTTGAAAGTTAAAGGTGGTTTGGAAGGAGACAGAGGTTCTTTTCTCAGTCTGGCCTGTCCAATTACTCCAGTAAAGCTTGCAGTCCTTGGACGCTCTTGAATCTTGTCTGAAGAGACAGTAAAGTGGAATGATCCAGATAGTGGTCTCTGCCACTTTGTGGACTCTGTCTTGTGTTCTTCCTGACTGACAGTAGACACTGTCATGACTGGCAGAAGGATCTTTGACTCACAATTTTTATCTGTAGAAGGTGCATTTCTTCTCAGAGATGATGGTCTCAAATTCACTTCACTATTCACATTAGCTGGAGCTTGAGTAGAGAAATGGCGATTTTCTACATTCCCTGCATTCTGAACACTACATTTGCCTGATGTGTCCATTTTGTTTTGTACTACCACATCATTATACTTCCTCTCATCTTGGGTAATACTTGTTTTTTGTGTGGCCTCAACACGTGTCCCTAAAGTTGACACAAGGCTGCTTTGGCTGTTCCTAGGCAGTCTGAAACTATACACATCTCCTTTCCCTTTTCTGTCAATTGACAGCACTGTGCTTGGAGGTTTGGCAGCTTGGGCTTCATCTGATCTTGGAAGGCATTTGCTTTCTTTTGTAACCTCTTGTCTTGTGGTGGAGATTGGTGTCTCAGCTGGAATCGGCTCCGTTAGGCCAGGGCTCTGAGGAGATGTGGACATGAGGTTTCTCTCATTCTCAGATTCAGCTGAAACTTGTCTACTTTCTTCATGACACTGTAGAGACATTAAAGGTGAAACTGGAGGGGTGCTCTTCCTTTGTGTAGCAGTTTGCTTGTCCCCTGGGCGTAAGACCTTAGAGGAATATGAGCGAATATGGGTAGACTCTTTAGCTAGCAATCCTTCCTCTCTGTCAGTCAATGAATGTTCCAAGTTGTTCATACTCTCAGATTGTGCTCTGTTTTCAGCCTGTCCAGGAAGCACATTTGAAAAAATGTAATAATAAAATTATTATTTATGGAGGGGGATTGGACAAACATGGTCACTATGAACTGTACTGTAAGGAAAAGAACATCGTAAAGATGCTTCAAAATATCCATAATAGATTTTTTTTACTAATGAAGTAATTGACATACTGACATTCAGTTAAAATACGTGCCATAATCAATACTACATAAACAGATTTATAAGAGGACTCACCGTGGTGACTGTTCTCTTGTTCTTGGCACTTGCTCGTTGGTTCTTAGGTTTAATAGACATACGGTGACGGGCAGCAGAGTTGTCGAGGAGGGAAGAGAGCTGGGGAGGAATGCTTAAGTCCACTCCTGAGCTTGGGGCAAATGGGGAGATGGGTGAAGATACTGGGCTAATGGGTCGTGGGGAGAGTGGCCGGGACGACACCTGGGGGTGGAACAGTAGGACATCTATTAAAGGGACATTACAAACTATTTTACATAGAAGAAACCATGGACATTTAGTCCATATATTTCCAGTTTTATTTGTCCTGTATGAATGGCATATTATCAACACATGTTGTGAGAAATCACACATGGAATATTGTTTGGCTATTGCCAAATGTGATGTGGGTTTATGTTCGAATTAAAAGCTGTATCAGTCGAATGTGGACTATAATACTTATTGATATAACGCTTATATATTAAAAGTCTGGGCAAGCTGGCTAAATAAATGCTTTACATCCCGGAGACAAGTGCACCTTTACAGTTTACATTATAGTTATCGTCATATTATAACGGCCCCTTATGCACTAATAGTTTTAGTTTCCCTATTTAGTGTAAGGGGCGGGGCTTTAAACTTGGCAAGCAACTAGGAAATGGCAAGAATAATAATATGGATGTTTATATTAGGGAAAATGTTGAATAGATTAATGACAAAATGAACCACAAACTCATGCACATAATTTAGTGAGAAAGACAGAAGGCCTACTCATGAGGAAAACAAGCTTTTAGCACCAATACACAACATGCATTACAATAAAGATGGTTCAGATAAACTATATGCATCTATACAGAACACTGTTCTGTTATATAGTACAAGCACCTTGTTCGGTATGCTCATGGACAGTCGATGAAGCCCGTCCTCCTCTGAACCTGCACCTATGTGTTCATGACGTTTAATGGGCAACAGCAGGGGCTGCGGACCTAAATGCATCTTCTGCTTCTGGAGTTTCATCTAAACAACCAAAATAAAATGTTTAACTGCAAGTTCATAATAATTCCATATATAACAATAATCTAAAAGATTACAAAATGACTTCCGCTTATGTTTGAACATGAAACTTAATAAAGTAAGTTAGAATAAAGAAAATTAACTTTATTAAGTTTTACTTAATAAATAGGACCATGTCTTGTGTGTGTTTGACAGCGCATACCTGTAGTGCTTGAATTTTCCCATGAATGTTCTCATGAGACAGACCTCTTGGTGGCTCAGGGTCTAAATGACAGTCTTCTGCCAGGAAAATGCTATCATGTGACAATGCACGGGATCCCAGCATGCCTTGGGAGCTAAGAAGAAAAGACCAGTCAGAGATTTATGAGCTTCAGTTTTGGGGAACTTTTAATTTGTTACACATTTTCCGGATCACACCTTTGTGACAAAATATGTGAAAATACAATTTGTGTAAAATTCTGCAACATTGAGGACAACAGGAAAGATAACCAGAGGACACCAACAGTTTACTGACTGATACTTACTGCTCATGCTGTGAGTTTTTAGCACCCAATGTGATGTCACTTTCAGACTGAGTCTGCTTCATGCTGCCATCATCATCTTTTCTCTTTATCTTCCCGAACAGCCGTGACTTTAAGGACTTTAACCCAGGCTTCTTTCGCCCTAAACACAAACACACATTGCTCGTGACGTATGTACTTCCAACATATTTACATATCATTCGAAAGTGGGTTTGAAGAGCCAAATTTGGGACTTACTAAATTTTATTTTATGGAAAGAATTCTGACCTGTTAAGTCATCACTACCTCCCCCTTCTGGGTCTCCCGAAGGTTCCAAGACATCCATCTTCACCAGCACAGCTGTTAATAAGGACAGTTACGCAGAAATCACAAAAACTGAATTAGTACAAAGAAAGGTTTGGAAAACAGTTCAGCCATAAATGGAGTAATCTGATTTATAGAAAAGCTATATAGTCTCAGACAAATGGTTAAAAATGATTGTTTGTAATTCTTAAATTTACAGTTGAGAAAAGTTAAGAAAAGTGATCTTTGCTTCAAGGAACAGAAGAGAAATGTATTGACATATGAAATGAGGAATCGTATATCAGCAATTTCTCAGGGTTAATAAATTAATTTCGCATGTTATAGTCCTGATAACAGAGAGCTTTTCTCAAGCTGACGGAGACCAAAGGTTTCATCTGTAGTCGTTACATTTTACATGTGATTCACTCTTGTTATTTTATAGCTTTGTATAAGGAAATGGATTTAGTCAAAAATCTTTTCTGTATGTTTTAGAAATATTATTCTAACATTAACCAGTTATACGTTGTGTGATGCATAAACGGCATATTAAAAGCAGCTAGCTTTCCATTCTTTCAGCCTTTTACTATTAAACCATAAGGATGCAAAACCTTGTTTATATACTGACTCACTCTAGCAGAGGCATTGTCCTGTATTGGACGTCCACGTTGAACGTCCACGTTCTTTATTATGACAGCAAACTTTTCTTATCACTGAGCATGATAACAGAGACATGAATAAATGAAAAAATGCAAAGTCCATCCCTGTGTTAAGACCTCTGCTGAATAGTTTTTATGTAAAAGAAAATTGTCCTTACAATGTCCAATGCTACCTGTAGCCTATATCACTTGTTGACTGAAGCATATTCTTGACTTACTTTGAGAAAACAGATGCTGTAAGAAATGAATGAATAATCAGTATGTAACATATTATTAACTGTAACATGGACTTTTTTTAGCTTTGACATCGCATACAATATTTTACTAAGGATTAATCCCCAAACTACAGATGAAATACAGTTACAGTAGTACAGTCCGACAAATAACGGGCCGAAATGCAGATATTACACAAAAATTCACTTATGAACTGATATATTTACAACAAAGGGCTAACAAGAAGTTACAAACCGATTTAAAGGTAGTTCACCCAAAAATAAAAATTCTGTCATCATTTATTCACCCTCAAGAAGGTGAAAAACACCACACTGATGGGATTGATGTTTGGCAGAAAGGAGTTGGACATACACATTCACAAACCCTGTTACATTCCCAACACGTTTTCCAGCACGCTTAAGCTTCTTACAAAACACTAAACAGCTTTTGGAGTGTGCTGCTATTGGAATGTAGAACTGATGAAGGCATCCATCCGTCAATACAATGCATCACCCAATACTTTATATGTCGATAGACAGACTGATATCATGAAGAAACTATGCTTAGTCATAATGAACATTTACAGACTCATTTTTATGAGCCATTCATAAACCATATAAGCATACGCACATACAATTCAGATTTCTCTTTGTTGGATTTGTATTTAGATATATTGTTTAAGATATCACTATAACAACTATGACCTGCAAATTTGCATTAAAGCACTCCAATGAAATTCAGTTTTTGTATGCAAATCATTGTAACAACATCAAACCCCGCTCAAAGTTCGGTTAGCCTGAATTTACAGCACATACAGTAGCGTACAGTAAACTGCTCTGTAGTTCAGTGTTGATATTTGGTTGCTAGGTTTAGAACATGATGGAAAAGACGCTATGCTTTCCTTCTTTCCGTGCAGACACTGACAGGAGCTTTCAACTCCCTCTTGTATGTTACTATAAGTAACCGTGAAAGTAGGCTACAACCTATTTGAAAGGTGTTTGTACAAAGCCAGTTTAAAAAGTAAAATAAACCACTGACAGACAACTGGATTTCAAAAGTTCTCCTTTATTCTCTAACAACAGTAAACATTCCAACACCATTTAATCTCTCCTATATTGACCCTTTAAAATTACATATGCTAGTCAATCATTCATTTAAGTACCCATTATATCTGAGGATAGAACGTTTTGTATCCGGCACTCGGCAAAGCACAGAGCAGCTATGCCCCAGATACAGAGCATAAATCTGTGTCAGGATCCAGAGGTGCATGCCACAAATCCCTCTCCGTATACTGGACAAGAGTCATCTCCACATCTGGGTGACTTTCAGATTATGTGTCTGGCCTTTCAATCTAATCCAATGAATAATTTACACATGTATATTGAAATGAGTATTTAAACAGTCAATATTTAAACAAAAGTCAATGGACATTTGTTTCGTTGAATTTATGTAATAAAAACAGGTGTGATGTGATGATTTTGATGAGCATTTCCTACCAAATTCTAGTAAATTCTACTAAAATTGACTGGTAACACTTTACAGTAGAAAATGACAGTAGAAAATGCATTAACTAACATGAACTAACAATGAACAATATACATTTTCATCATGTATTAATCCTTGTTAATGTCAATAAAATTATTTATGTTAGTTCATGGTGCATTAACTATTAACAGTTACAACATTTTATTTTAAACATAGCCTATATTTAAACGTTGAAATTCACATGAACTAACTGTAGTAAAGTTTGTGTTAGCTGCATTATAGTTAACAAATACAACCTCGCTGTGAAGTGCTATCAATTTACTACAATGCATTTTAGAGTTTTCATAGTTTTTCATTGTAGATTTTTTGGGGAAATGCACTTAATCATCATCAAATGTTTTTACAAATAAATAAATGAAAATAAACCATTGAACAAAACATCGTGGCGTTAAAATAAATAAACAAACATCACCACAGCTACTCTTCTGTCTTCTGAAGAGACTAATAATGTGTAATTCCGAGCCACGTATCTTTCATGAAGCGAGATGAAGAGCGCATATCGAGATTAAGGGTGATTATAGACAGATTTAATCCTCTCTTCCTGCTGGGAAATACAAATAGCCTATTGTATGTTAACGCAAAAGTACAAAATACAGTAAAATAAACAATGTCGGGTATTTCGGGTTATAAAATAGTTTTAAAAAATCGACGTTTCACTTTACTACACTCTTTATCCCTTCCTAAACAGCCAGCTGTTTCATAGTCCAAATGCCCCACATTCAGTTGCCCGTTAAATACATAACGTCACACAAATAAATACTCCAAAAGACATTCAAATGTGTCAGTCATTGCGTACAAAGTATATAAGAACATTTTTAATTTTCCCCATTAAAAACCTTCACAATTATTTCTAAAAATGAAAGACAATTAACATTCATATGGCTTGTTTTATGAATTGTATTAGGCTTCTAAATTTACAGAAATATGTCATATACTCACATGTTGAAAGTGAAGTTATTCTCTGTCTGTCATACACTTGCACTTTAAACGAGCCAGTGGAGCAAAACACCATGACCGTCGTATCAAGAGAAATCGTGACGTAGAACACAAGGTGTGCGCAGTTCATTTCTGTTAGATAGTAGAGCCATTCACAAAATGTCCACAAGATGACGCTGATGCTATATATAATTTATATTTTACTGAATTCAGCGGAGTATAAACCAGAAAGCATATTGCTAAATTGCTTGCAAATGCAGGTTGTTTGATAACTTTAGCACAACAAAAAGGCCAGACAAGATAATAAATATAAACATTAAAACAAAAGAATGTCCCTTAAAGGTATGGTTCACCCAAAAAAGAAAATTCTGTCATAATTTACTCACCTTCGAGTTGTTCCAAATCTGTATAAAAATGTGATATTTGGAAGAATGCTTATAACCACACAGATCTCGTCCCCTTTGACTCCCATTGTAGGAAAAAATACTTTATCATTTTTTTTGTTCTGGGGAACACAAAAGAAGACATTTTGAATAATGCAGGACAACAAACAGTTTTGGGGCACTTTTGACTACCATTGTATTTTTTCCTACTATGGTCAATTGTGGGCGAGATCTGTTTGGTTATAAGCATTCTTCCAAATATCTATCTCTGTGTTCATCAGAACAAAGAAATGTATACAGATTTGGAACAACTCGAAGGTGAGTAAATGATGACAGAATTTTCATTTTTGGATGAAATATCCCTTCAAACTTACAAACCACTTGCAGAATCTAAATGTTTTGCTTTTTTGCCCGAAATAAGTTCTCCTGAATAGAAAAGAAAAGTCTTTACATAATTCCAACCGGTTGAACAGTACCAAAAATAAAACAATCTTTAAAACAATCACCACCTAGCTATAAAAAAATCTTGCAAATGTTGGGTGTGTAAACCCATAAGTTGTACAGATGGTCAAGGGCATCATAAAATATCACAGAATAGGTTAAAAAAGACCATAAAATCAGTTTCCACTGTTTTTAACATCAATAAAATGGAAATAGGAGACAAAGGCACATTTCCAGTTGTCCAGGTACGTGCAGTATGTAAGAGCTGAATGTGATGATTCATCCATAAAGATAAGAAAGTGCAGAAGCTTTTCAAGCCAGCCTTATGTCGTTTTTGTGTGTTTTGTGTGAAAAATGTCCACGGTAGTCTCATGACACTCTCTCAAATCATAATCACAGTATCCTATGGAGAATCGACCCTTAAAAAAAGAGAAACATTATGTTTTATATGTTTGTACTGCAGCCTAACATCAGATCTCAGGTTCTCTGGCTCTGTTCTATTTCACAGATAGAAATGATTAATGAATAGGGCTGTGTAAAAATGTTGTGTATAGTGGTACCTTTGGTTTCTTGAAATAATCAAGACCTCTGCCGATCTTAATTATCCAACCATTATTAAACCTGAGGAAACCAAGTCAATATGTCATAACTCACACCTGCAAAAACAACAACAGCTGATGCTGGTTATTTAGTTAACTGGTCTATCTATAGCTGGTGTCACTGTTCAACCCTCTAAGTTAGTGGCAAATATAGATAGTCCATTCTCACAGTCTTAAACAAGTAAATTCCTAAATTGAAAATGGCGAAATTAAGCAAAAGTCCTGTTGTAGTAAGATCAGTCTGTGGCTGAATAAGAGCTGTTAGCTGGTATTAAGCACAACAGCATGACTGCAAGAGTGACACTGCGTTCATGCAGCAAAGTATTTTTTAGTTAATATTTTGAATCACTTTCAAACAAAATATGGCCAGTTATTTTTTTTCTGCCAATCAAGCAATCAATCAAGCAATCAATCGATCATTAAAATGTACCTTGAACAGATATTGGCACAGGAAATCTTTTAATATTATCTCCCACAATGCTAAAAGACTAGTATACAGTAAATAATATAGAAGATGTACCTGATCTCTCTATCATGAATAGTAGATGAGAACTGAATATCCAAACAAACATTTTCACTCTGTAGTGACTGCCTTATTTCAGCCAGGGCACTGACTTGCTGAGAGGATCTTTCCTGGAAAACCACAGATTTAAATGAATGATTGTTAGAAAGACAAACACTCTTCTATTATTTGATGCAAGCAAATATGTAAAATTTTGTAGTAGCAAATAAAAGGTTGCAAAGCACTAAATCTTACCTCATCCTTAGAGGTAAGGAGGTGGATAGTCTTTACTTTACAAGGACCTTTCAACACCATTTCACAGAAGCGAAGAAAATTATACAACTGCAAAACAAAACTTTAATGCACATTACCCGTTTTTTTTCAAATGGTAAAATAATTATTTAAGAATGCAGGAGCGCTGTAGTCTCTACCTGATGGACATGCCGCACATAGGGGTCTTCCACCCAGACTTCAGTCAGCCCATCTCTGATGTATGGTTTGAAGAGGGATTCATAACTGAAACCAGTGGAATTGTCAGCGATCTTAACCTGCTCATGGTATTTACCCTCTGACAGACGAGAAGAAAATTAGAAACAGAGAAAACTGATGTGACTTGACAGTCAGTGTGACTCAAGAGATTGAGAGCATTGACTAAAGTTTGTTAAAACCTAACCTAACAAATACCTTCCTTCAGCTTGTTCATATGGTCTTTAATCTGTTCTGCACGGTCCATATAGCCCTTGATCTTCTCTCTGTAGTGGACCTTCTTAGATTCATCTTTTACAGCTAGAAAAGAGTGGTCATATTCAGAGTACCATTGAAAACTATAAGGACTACATTAACCAGTTTTTGGGCATACCTTTCAGTACATCTAGGAGGAGCTGGATCCCCTCCTGGTAGCACACCAGAGACTCTTGTAAGCGGGAGCTCTGATCCAACTCCACAGCTCTCTTTAGGACAGAGATAGCAGAGCTCTCCATGCCTGGGAGAAAATCCTGAGCCATATTCCACCTTCTTTGATGGCTAAGGCAACAAAATCAGTGCAAAAGATCCTTCTGCCAATGACTCTTACATGTACAACTCCAATCGAGGATAGTGTGTAGAAATAGGAAGTATTTCTGCATTTGTTAAAGCTCTTTTAAACACGGGGAAAATGCCATTAAGAGAAGCACACCATTGTCTCTAACTCTCTTAAACAAAAATAAACCTACTTTTGGGATGCTTTCGTAATCATTAAAGTAATGGAACCACATTTATTCATTTAAAATGATTTTAAAAACGATACTGAAATTAAATGCCAGCACGAATACAACTTTCGGAAATAAATAAGTTAGCTTTAAACCAGACGTTACTTTTATACATTTCCGGTAGGAACTTTAAATACAGCTGAATACAGCCGTTCCCATTATATTGAAGGACCATTTCCGTTTCCGTCAAGCGAACAAAATAAAACATACAGAATCCATGATATTCATAAACGTCACATTGAGCGATTTGACATGTTGTTGTGATATGTCAGCGTTGATGTTTCTAAAAGAAATGTATATGTTTTTGTGATTTTTATACAGAAAAGCAGCATTGCTCACGTTTCCTTGTATGTGTTTTGCCTGGCAATGTGGCGGTTACGTTGGCGAACAATCTAGTGGTCAATGCGGTGTCTGCCGAAGCAAAAAATGAAAACAATTGTTTTCATTCTAATATATTTATATTTTATATTATATTTAATTAAAGCGATCTCATGCCATTTTTAACAGAAAACACTCATGTTATTTATTTATTCTTTATTTGTTTAGCTCAACTGAAAAATCTGAAAAAAGTGAAAGGTATATCTAATAATAAATAAAAATTTTAAGAAACATGAAATACTTGTTTAATAAATATTACACGTTTTGAAGAGATGTTAGGAGCCTACATAAATAGTTCAGCTTCAAACAACTGGTCTCTGCATTTCCACCTATTCTTCTTTGCCATACTGATCAAGATTAATAGTATGAAGATTGTGAGTGTACAGCCTTTTTGAACTTATATAAAGTAGTAACTGGACTGAGGTTGACTAGGATATTTTATGCGTTTAGCATGCTCCATCATGTTTTCCTCTATGATTTGATATAGTGTAGAGCCCAGTTTTCCCAGCTGATTTCCCATGATGTTAGAAATACCAAAGTCATTTGTTCAAATGCACTGTCACTTAAAATATAAAAAAGCTTCTGCCAGATGCGTAAATGTAGCGCATTCTTTCCCCCCCTTTCCTTCCAAAACGAATGGCAGAGGAGCTTATCCAGGGCATGATGCTGCCACCACAATGCTTCAGTGGGGATTGTGTGCTTTTGATGATGCACTTTGCTTGGCTTACACCAAACATGGCATTTAGTGTGATGGCCCAAGAGCTCAATTTTGGTCTCATCAGACCATAGAAATTCTTCCAGCTGGCTTTAAAGTGTCCTACATGTTTTCAGGCAACCGTTGCCAGGATGTCATAATGCATATTTCTTAACATTTGCTTCTCTTTGCCACTTTTTCCATAAAGCTGTGACAACCCAGTCAACAGTATGCACAGCCTCTCAAATCTGAGCCACTGAGGCTTTAACTTTTTTAAAGTTGTGATTGGGCTTGCGTGACCTTCCTGACCAGTTTACTTTTTTCATATTTTGAGAATGGTCTGCTTTAAGAAGATATGCCATACTCTTTCTTAGCTCTATTTCACAATTGAACACTGTGACTTGGACATCCTCCAGCCTCTGCCTTGGTCTTTTCAATTACTTTTTTACAGAGTTTAGGAGAGTATTCTTCCCCAATAGTGTAAGTTTCGCCACTGACTCAGAAGACCTCCAGATAGTGATGTATTTAAAGGCACACTATGTAAGATTTTGCATTAAACTACCTAAAAACCACTTGTAACGTCCACCCAATCGGCCCCGACAACACCCACCGCATCATCTCTCTTCCCCAACGTTTCACGCTCACAATCCCCGGACTATTGATTCACTGGACTCCATTACCCATAATGCATCACATCCCAGCAGCCATCTTGATTGTTCCGCCACTTGTCATCCATTACCCGGACAATATTTAAATGCACACCTCACTTGTAATTTTGTCAGATCTGGTTGTTTCTTTGTTGGATTGCCACCGTGTTTTCTATCTTCTTGCCTCTGTTTTTGGAAGTTATACCTTGTGTGTATCAAGCGGATTATACCTTCCTTCTTGGATGTTTTTTGACCTTTTTTAGTTCCTGTTTGCCTGTTAGAAATAAATCTCACTTTGAACAAGGATTTGGTAGAGTGGCATCATTCTTCAGGCTGAAACCCTTACACCACTAGCACAGTGTTTTCCCTGGGGTTTTGTAGTACTGTGGGGCTGGATTTAATTTATTATTTAATTTATCCATTTAAAAATGAAATGATCCTGTAAACGTCTTGGAATTTAAATATACATTTTTTTGTTCTTCTACAGTATAACTTTACTCTGTTATTGAATTCAGCTTTCATGGCCCTCTCATCATTGCTCTTCATGTTCTCCTGCTTGTTCATAAAGAGGCAACAGTGACCACAAACAACATCAGAACATGCGAATGAAAAGCCGCTCCAACGGTTTTAACAGCCGAACAAGCCTGTTTTATTCACTGTAATGTGGGTGTAGCAAGGGGTGCTCTTTTAATGCACACAGTTTAAGAGTTGGGTGGAGCAGTATTTAGTGCGGAAGCATTTTATAGCTTAAATGGCTGAGAAGATTGAGTGAGAGCAGAGGACAGATGTGGTCAGGGCAGCTGTGGTGAGGAAACCTAAAGCCTGCTGTCTGACCAGCACCACAGTAACAGCATACCTCCCATTCTTCCTCCAAACCTCAGACCAGCCACGCCATTTCCTCTCGCCAACTGGCCAGCACTTCCTCTTGCTATGGCATGAATGGAGGTTCGTCTGTGTACAGTTGTAACTATGGAATGCGATTCATTTGAATGTCTTTGTAGTGGATCAGTGTTTTGATTTTCTGGGGTTAAACATCCTCAGTAAATATGTGGTCATGTGATGAGGTATTGTGCGTATGTGTGGCTGACTGTGTCCAGCTGCCATATAAAGTAAGCCGTGTGACCAAAACAGCACGTTTTCCTGGAAAGAAAGAAAAAAGATCGGCCTGATCAGGATAAGAATCAGGAGCTTTATTACGAAGTATGTTTACACACACAAGTAGTACTGGGAATAGTTTCCAAAAAGAATCAATTCCTCGAATCCAAGGCCATTAAAGGTATCGACTCCTCTTTGAGAGCCTTCATAAGCACAAGCCCCGCCCCTTTAGCTGATGTCATTGGTCAACTAAATCAGATTAGTTTCTTGTCTAAAACAGTACAGACTTCAGAAAAAACTGATGGATGAAGTCTAGAGCTGTGGAATGACATAAAATATTCTGCATCCATAAAAGCAAAAGCTTTGTTTGCACAATGCATATATAATTATATGTATCCACACATTACAAATCATATAAGCACGTTAGAAGAGAAGAGAATTACATGTATATAAAGCACAGTCTCACAACATATTTACTTGGACGTCTGTTTAAAGCTGGACAAAACTTTGTCAACACCTGTCTGCACTATACTTGCATTTAACAGTAATATTAATATGCACAGTATTCTTACATATTCCTACACACAAGGCATTTCACTTGGCGACAGGATCTTCTAGTGCAGAAGAAAATATACACATAGTGCAAACATTAAATACAACTCTAAGATAGAAAAAGAAAGAAAATTAAATAATAATTATAATACACTAAATAAATCAGAAGAATCAGAATCAGAAGAGCTTTATTGCCAAGTGTGCTTGCACACACAAGTAATTTTCTTTGGTGTTGGAAGCTTCTAGTACAGACATTCAACACAATGACAATACAATATACTAAGATTTACAGTCTAAAAGATTCTAAAATATGCATATATAAAATAAAGACTATTTTACAGAAATTGGTGGATAATAACATATAAGAGACATTGTACAGGGTAGTATATAGTAGAATATACATATTAACAGATTGTATGTACACTTGTGCAAATGGATAATGTAGTAAGTAGAGGTAGTGTTATATACATGTATACATAAGATGTAGATATAATAAGGCACTATAGTGCACACTATAGGAGTAGTGGAAGTGGAATATTGCTCTTAAGGAGCAGTTATCTGTTTAGGAGGGAGATTGCCTGGGGGAAGAAGCTGCTTCTGTATCTGGAAGTCCTGGCGTTTGGTGCTCTAAAGCGCCGGCCAGAGGGCAACAGTTCAAAAAGTTTGTTTGCTGGGTGTGTGGAGTCAATGATGATTTTTCTTGCCCTGTTTTTCACTCTGGAATCGTACAGGTCCTGAAGTGTGGGCAGAGGAGCACCAATAATTTTCTCAGCACTACGAACTGTCCGTTGTAGTCTTCATAGGTTTGATTTGGTGGCCGAGCCATACCAAACAGTAATTGAAGTGCACAGAACAGATTCGATGACCACTGAGTAGAACTGGGTCAGTAGCTCCTGTGGTAGGTTGAACTTCCTCAGTTGACAGAGGAAGTATAACCTCTGCTGGGCCTTCTTTACTTCTTTACAGGGCCCACTTCAGGTCCTGAGAGATGGTGGAGCCCAGGAACCTGAATGACTCCACAGTATCCACAGTGCTGTCCAGGATGGTGAGGGGAGGAAGTGATGGAGGGTTCCTTCTGAAATCCACTATCATCTCCATTGTCTTGAATGCATTCAGCTCTAGGTTGTTTTGACTACACCAGGCAGCCAGCTGAGCAACCTCCTTTCTGTAAGCAGATTCATCACCGTCTTGAATAAGGCCAATGACTGTACAGATGAATATACATATAAATGAATGTACAGATGTGTTATTTACAGGTTGTTCGTATGGTTGCTTACAATGTACAATTTCCAGATGCTATGTACAAATGTGCAACGTGATGGACAGTGTGTAGTAAGAGCTTTTAATTGTTCAGGCTGAATATAGCCTGCGGGAAAAAAATGTTCTTGTGTCTGGCTGTTCTAGTGGTCAGTGCTCTGTAGCGCCGGCCAGATGGCAACAGTTCGAAGAGGGAGTGAGCTGGGTGAGCGGGGTCCAAAGTGGTTTTCTTAGCCCCTTTTCTCACTTTGGAGGTGTAGAGATCTTGGAGATTGGAAATGCAAGCAGAACACATTTTTAAAAATTAATTTTATTAAACAGTAAAGAACCCTCAGGATTTTGGATTGGGAAACACTGTTCTAGACTATGGTGATCTTTCATTCCATTAAAGGGATACTTCACCCAATAATGACAATTCTGTCATCATTTAGATCTCACCCCCCATTTACTGCCATAGTAGGGAAAATAAATACTATGGAAGTCAATGGGGAATGAGATCTGACATTCTTACAAATATCTTCCTGTGTGTTCAGCAGAACAAAGAAATGTATAAAGGTTTGGAACAATCTAAGGGTGAGTAAATAATGACAGAATTTTCATTATTGGGTGAAGTATCCCTTTAAATTGCTGAAAATATTTAAGAAGATAATATTTGTTTAAGTATACATTTAATACCTTTAAAAAATTAGATGTTATTGATGTGCTGTAGAAAAACAGATAGAGATTCATTGCTAGATTTAAAGTGATTCTACATGCATCCGTCTCCAGGGAAATCAGTTTAATCATCTTTTTGTCTGAGAGAAGATGTAGATGTATACCTGTACAACATATATGCAGTTTGCTTTTAACGTTATACACTCTAAAAACAGTTGTGTTAAAACCAAGACATTTTGGGTTCATTTAAGAATACTGTAAATGCTAGCAATAATGAACGGACGATCATAGTGCATCTGGATGAGCGTCAAAGCGCGGGTAACCCAACGACTAGCTGAATTCGAAGTTTTGATTGTTTTTTTTCAACCGAGTCAGACCTGTCTGTTATTAGGTGCTTCTGACTTATTCCGAGGCTGCGCATGCAGACCGATCGGCCTAAGACATTAACGTGTCGCGAGAATGTTTCAAAAGCAACGTTTTCCAATAACGGTACTTTGATTTACTGTAAGTAAAGAAAGTAAAGAAACTGCTTTTGTGCTTAAAGTGCTTTAAGGTAAAGGATCTAGTAAAATCTACTATCAGATACATTCATTGAAAGTCATGACAAAAGATTAGCGCAAATATCTAGAATTATCTGCTAGCTAAAGAGTGACTTCTGTTGTCTAGTGATGCCGGTGTTCTGACAATTTATACCTATCAAATTTTGCTACCGCCATACAAAACAGGACTAACCCCTCCCCAAACCCAACCTTTACACCTAAAATACCCCTCTTCCAACCCAATCACAACACGAGGGTAGCAAAATTCGATGGGTAGCAGAAATCGACAGAACACCTGCACTACCCTATCAAACTTTGCTACCTCCATACAAAACAGGTCTAACCCCTCCCCCAACCCTAACACATAAGTTACCCCCTCCCCCAACCCAATCACAACACGAGGGTAGCAAAATTCGATGGGTAGCATAAATCGACAGCACACCGGATCTCAGTTATACTCGAGTGGCAGGTGGTTCAAGTAATAAAAAAACACATTCTGATTAATTGCGGGTGGGTCACTGGAGAATGAAATAAATCAATAATGATGATAATATTAAAGGAGTCATATGACATGGCTAAAATGAATATTATCGATTGTTTTAGATGTAATGCAATATGTATACACGATTTAAGGTAAAAAAACGCTGTATTTTTCACGTACCATGCATGTTTGTATCCCCTCTTTGCCCCGCCTCTCTGAAACACGCAGATTTTTTACAAAGCTCATCGCTCGAAAAAATGCGAGGTGTGCTATGATGATCGTAGTGATTGGTCGAATACTGCAAGCGTATGACAGAAATGTAACGCCTCTTACCATATTTGGAACATCAGGTTCCAAAGCAATTGTACTGACAGGTATGCCCACCTTACTTGCGTACACATTTGGGCGGTCTTATTCAAATCATATCACGAACTGACGTAGATTTGTGGGGGTGTGGTTACACGAGGCGTTTCAGGCAGGTCTGGGTGAGCGTTCGCTTTTAGATAGCATGCATCTTTTGTTCCGACACTTTCATTTTTGCAATTTTACGTGTCTAATACATGCATGGGCAACTTATAACACACCAAAGACACAGAAAAACACGTGTTCACGCCATATGACCTCTTTAAAATGACGTGAAGGCCTACATGTGTGTGGTTGTTTGTTGCTAAAATAGTAGGTAGTGTGTTTGATCGACTGCTGTTTAGAAAACTTTTCTCTCTTTCTTCTGTGTATCTAACTCCACTGTTACTCTCGCACTTCAAATGATTGCTTGTAAAAATGTTTGTATTTTTGTATTTTCAAATTACAAGATACTTGTATTTTAATTTAAAAAAAAAATTTCACAGCAGTATTTTGTATTTGATTTAAATACATTTTATGAGTAAGTAGTTGTAATTTGTATCTAAATACTTTTTGATGTATTTGCGCCCATTTGTGGTGATTGCACCAGACCGCCAGCTCTGAAACCTCATCTCCATTATGAACGAGGTCGTGTATGAAAGGCTAGTGTATGTCAACACAAATGTCAACACAATCTCAGAACTTATCAGAGTGGCTTATTTGTATGAATCTTGTTCGTACTTTTGAGTCGCAAGAAAGTGTTGGGGCTTCATTATTGTGTTTTTTAATATAGTGCATATTTGCAGAGGCGGATTAACCATATGGGCAATTGGGCAAGTGCCCAGGGGCACCAAGACTTTAGGGGCACCAAATAAACCCGCAATACAAAATATATATTTTTTATAAATGTACATAAGCACTTGTTTTTTAAGACTTAAGTCACGCATCTGCGCTAAATAGGCGTGGCACCATGTGCGGGAATACCCCCACTTTAAGATAAAAATGGTTCTGTCCTCCGCACTTTTTCGACACACCTCCGCCAAAATTCCCGCCCATGTTATCTGGTTAGTTACATAGATTTGAGTGAATTAACATTCAGCCAATCACAAGTGAGTGTTATTAGGCAAGTCGTCTTTCGTGTAGCCTACACTTTAATCTTCAAACAGATGGAAGCGGTAACGATGCAGAGCGCATTGTTGTAGCGGCGACTAAAAATGTGGGGATTAGCACTGATTAATAAAGGTACATGGCATGCGTCAGAAATAAGATGTTATAGTGCCGATAATGTATGCTAATAATAGTACGTGGAGGTAAGGCCACTATTTAAGGTCCAAACCTGGGTTTTAAAGTGAAAGTGAAGAACGGTCGGTGTCATCACTATAGCAATCAATTCATATGTGTCCTTTTTAGTGGAGTACACTTTTATCTTAGTACTTATGTGATCGTTTAGTAAGAAGAATATACACATACTGTGCTTAAAAAGAGCGTTTGAATAGCTGTATAGCAGTTAAAATAGTAACAATAACGTTTCATGTTATTTTTATGAATAACCTTGCTGTACATTGTAATCTGGTTAATGCCACTTTGGTGAATTAAAGTCCCAATGTCCTGAAAATCTGTACATTGTTCCATTGACCCCTAGTGTGAATACATACATAGTGTGTGTGTGTGTGTGTGTGTGTGTGTGTCACTGTACCCCCATTTTGTGGCACGCACAACATTTACACCTGTTAAAACAATGTTAGTGATTTTTTTAAACTACATCAAAACCTGAAATGTAACATTACAACAGAAAGCAGGTGCCCCTTAACTACAAGTAGGCCTAATTGTTAAAAATACTTAATGGAAAAGAGTTGTTTTTGTGTTATATTCTACAAAAGTGTCATGTTAATGTATAATTCTTGTAAAATAGTATATTGTAAATTGCTGAGTTTCATTCTTATAAAATCTTTTAATATATACATCTTTTAATGAGTGGATTCTTGCGTGTGGGTTGATGGGGAGGCACCTCTGGGGCTGTTGCCCAGGGGCACCATGAGGTCTTAATACGCCTCTGCATATTTGTATGATTCACATCATAAGAATACAGATGAATTTTCCAGAAAAGCCGAATATTCTGAAAACATTTGAGGTTGAAGGTAATAAGAGGATGAGACAAAATTGACAATTTACAAAAGACAATAGTAGTAATTGTTTACTTGAACTTATAGGTGATAGGTGGATAGGATAGGTGAACCCCCCAAAAAATGTATCTTCATTTACTCACCCTCATGTCATTCCAAACATGTATGACTTTCTTTCTTCTGCAGAACACAACTGAAGATATTTTACACAATGTTGATAATCACATTGGTCCCCATTGAGTTCCATTGTATACAAAACCACTGAGACATTTCTCAAAATATCTTCTTTTGTGATGCACAGAAAAAGAGTCACAAGTTTATAACAATATGCGGGTGAATAAATAATGACCGAATTTTTATTTTTGGGTCAACTATCCCTCTAAATAAATATACACACTTTGCTTCTTACAACAATAGATGGCAGGGGGCAGCATTGCACAACATTAAAGCTTTGAGATGTCAAGTCCCACATCTGCGAGCTTCACTCAGACAAGTTCCCCTCTCTCGTGTTTTTTTTGGCACCAGTTTCCAGGCCAGCGGCAGCCATGATGCGGAAATGATAATGGACAGTGGTCAGAATGGTAGTAGCTGTCAGACTTGTTTAGAGAAATGTCTATCCCCTAACTTTTTCTTCCAGGCAACCACGAGTTTTGTTTTCGCTGAAACCCTGAAACGATGTCTGCTATAGGGGTGTCTTGTTCATTGAGCATTTTCTACAGTAAAATATGAGCCGACTTAAAATTGAAATACAGATGATTCAGACTAATGTCTATATTAAGAAAACAAGCAGTACTAGATATTTGCCACCGGTAGGCATCATTTTTGTATTTTTTGTACATAGGGAAAACAGCAATGTAATAAACCCTCATGTTTAATGATTATTAACAGTATTATGAATATACCATTTGTTCGCCAAGTAATGTAATACATTTTTCTCACTGTAAGCTGTGTGGTCATTACAAAGCATAGGGACTTGGCAGATTATTACAAAATCTGCTATGTCGGGTGTAGTCATTTTACAACGGCTTTAAATGTGGTTCATCCAATCAGACTTTACAATTCACAATCGTTTCATAATACATTTTTGTCAATGTTATTCAAAATTTGGCTAGCACTCGTGCATTTCACTAACCCTGCCACATATCACTGGTGATGAAGCTGTACTTTATTAGGACTCTGAAAACTCAGATTTCTAAATGACAGAAAAGTAAAAGAGGGAGAGAAGCGGAGGGATGTGTGAATGAGCGGTAAAGTCCGAGCGCCTGGGTGACGCAGGCGACCGCAAGAGAGGGCTTATAAAATGTGAATCATCTTGCACCCTGTTTTTAGCCAAACCATGAAAATGCTGGAATGAAAGGGCACTTAATTTAGACTCCTCTTTTTTAACTTTCCTGTGGCTAGCAATTCATGCATGGCAGCAAGCAGACCGGATTTTGGGGGAGAAGGCAATTGGAACAGTTCGGCCATGGGACGGCACCTTACCCAGCAGTCGACCCTGGTGCCTGTTCGTGCACCCATAGAGCTGCCATCTTCCATTTTCTGTCACAGAAAAGGTGAGGAGAAGTGTGGTAATGTTTATCACATCGCTGAACTGATGTTTCTTAAGAGCATAAATACTGAGCTGAGCCGTAATACGTGTGGATTGTTATCTAAAGTGTTATGTGAACGTTGCCCTGGATAATAAGGCTTGTACACTTCATAGCATATATATTTGCTGATGTGACATCAAGATACAGAGACAGGAGCATAAATAGGTCATAAAACTGGATCTGACGTGTCGAATCAATAGACAAACACAGTCTGCTTAACAAATAACATATACAATGATACATGTGCACACAGAGTAAACATTCACAGTGCAGTAGTGTGAATGTAATGTTGCTAATGTAAGGTTTGATTCCCAGGGAACACACATACTAACAAAACAATGTCTAGATTGAATGCACTGTAAGTTGCTTTGGATAAAAGTGTCTGGGAAATGCAAAAATGCAAATGGTTGGATTTTACTGGTTGATCTTCCTTTGGCAGCAATTTCAACCAAACGTTTCTATAATTGCAGATTTTCACATTGGTCAAAAGGAATTTTGCACCATTCCTCCTTACAAAGCTGTTTTAGTTCAGCAATATACTTGGGATGTTTGATGTGAATCGCTCTCCTAAAGTCATGCCAAAGCATCTAAATGAGGTTGAGGTCAGGACTCTGACTGGGCCGCTCCAGAAGGTGGATTTTCTTCTGTTGAAGCCATTCTGTTGCTTTGGATCATTGTCCTGTTGCATTACTCGACTCGATTACTCGAGCCACAACTGGAAGTTAGGCTTAATATGATGGACATTATCTTGAAAAATGTCCCAAAACGGCCTTGAGGCATCAGATCAGCTCTAAACCATCGTTTTTGTTATGGACAACTATGGCGCCTTGTATGGTATCCTTTTATAAAGATCATGGATTTTATAAAAACAATGACCCACACGGATAAATCATTTATGATAAGCACTGCAATAATATTGGTAAAAAATAATATTTTTCAGTTTTGCTTGCGCAATGTTTATTTACCTTTATTCTTGGATAGGAATAGAAACAGTCGGACCAGTTAAGAAATTTCTCTTATTAAACAGCGCGTTCAATGAAGTCATGGAAACGTATTGTCTAGAAGACTTTGTCTTTTGTTGGGATATTAGTTTAGATCATAAAATGTTGAAGTCTAGATTTTCACAAGCCAATCCACATGCATGTGCATCTAGCAGTGAATCGCTGTGAGTGCTTGCTTTATTTCATTCACTTCTTGCTTACCCTTTCCAAGCTTGTTTACAAATTAAGACGTGTCATTTCAATTTAAAGCATGCTGCATGGACTGCAGCGAGCCGTCTTTGCTCACACAGTAACACACATACACATGCGCTCAGTGTATAATAAGCACTGTAACAGTGTGGTTTGCATTTCCCCATGTGCAATCGTGGAGGCACCACATAAAAAGGTCTTGGTATTAAAGGACAAGTCTTGGTTGGGAGGGATTCTGTCATGCAACAAGAGTGTGTTTTTCACTTATTTCCCTCCTTTTTTGAGATATTTGGCCACTGTAAGTATTAAGCAAAGCAACCGCACATGAGTTCCTCTTAAATGGCCTTTACCACCAGAATGTGGATCGGAAGAGTATGTGCTTTGTACAACGGGTTCGCTGAAGCTTAATAAGACGTGACACGTCTTTTGATTATAATGGAAACATCTGTTTACATGTTTGTGTGGATTGCGATCAGTGATTTAAGCTGAATGAGTGATACGTGTCATGTAATGAAAATGGTAACAATTTCCATTTGATCTGAAACATAACAAGTAATTCATAACTGTGGTCGACGGTTCTTGATATCATCATGCAGAATTAAAGTCATAATTGCAGTCAACATGTCATAAAATACAAAACACGCTCAATCATTCTTAATGCTCTTTAATTATGTGATAGATTCTGGTTCTAATGTCAGGCCCATTAAGCCACATTTGACTTCATGAAGAATTGGAAGACTCACCACACAGGTATAATTTTGTCTCAAGAAAGACCCAATAAAATATTTTTAAATGGAAATATGGTTAAAAGTACACATTGTTTTTTTTTTTTAGTAGAGAGTAGTTTTTATTTTCCTTGTCATTGTACGAATAGAACAATGTACTGTAACAAAGTTACAGTAAGTATAATTGCAATACCTTATGTAAGATATCAAAACGGAATGGACTAAAGGTTGTCCTCTCGATTTGAGCAGGACACTTAAAAGGATATTTCACCAAAAAATAAAAAATCTGTCATATTTTGTCACCTCAACCTGTGTATGACTTTCTTCTGTGGAACACAAAAGAAGATATTTTATGAAATACTTTTGTGTCCATACAATGGGAGTCAATAGGGGCCAATGTTGTTTGATGCGTTCTTTGGAGAAAAGAAACTCATACAGGTTTGAAATGACATGAGGGTGAGTCAATGATCAAAGAATTTTCTTTTTGTGTGATCTATCGCTTTAATCCCGTTTTGCCTGATAGATTCAACAGATCTCTTAACCACTGAGTAGTGCAGAGGGTCAGCCGATTATTGTTTGATGTCAAACTATTACTGTTCAATAAAAAAACAGAAAAACAAAATGTTTTTTTCATTCCACATTAATCAAATAATCAAATGTACAAGTATGACTAATGATCTTTCATAACAAATTATTGTAATTATGATAACAAAGTATATCCCTATGCACCAAATGAGCTTTAGTCTAAAAACAGTTAAAGATGTCTGAATTAGGTCATTTTCACCAAGTTTAACCATTGATTTATCCAACAAATGTCATCATTCAGCTATGCGTCCGTCCATCCATCTGGCCAGGCATTTATCACCTGCTGCCTGTCTTTCTTCAGACGAGACATCAGTGCATGAAGACAGGAAGAGGCCATTATTACAGAGAATCCCAGAATAGACTTCTCTTTATTATAAGTCTGTCCAGTGCTAGTGGTGAAGAAATTACAGGGAGTTTCTCCGACACATAAAAAAAGTTTGCTGCGCTGAAACCAGGGACCTCAATAAAGGTTGCATTACAAAATCTTAAGTTTTCACCCTCCCCAATTTTTGAAAAATGGCTTCATTTTTTCCCCTTTTTTCATGTGCTTTGCTTTATGGTGAGTCGCAGCAGACTGTTTTGTGGCTTCTCTCTCAAGCCTGTGGGAAGAAAAAACGCTGGCTTGTGGGTTATCGGGATGCCACTCCTGAGACTATAACATCTGCTTAGAGGAAGATGTTGAAAGAGCGAGGGGTACAGCATAAAAAACCTGCTAATCTTGTGCTCACATTTTCAGATTCATGTCATGTGTTGAGTTGAAAGATGAAAACAGCGTCCTCAGATTGGCTGGCTTGGGGTCAGTAGAGATCACTGGGCTTTTAGATCTTTGGATTCCATCATGATTCATTTTTTTGTGGCAGACAATTGCACATCAAAGACGAGTGGCTAGGAAATGTGTTTCTAAACAGTGATTGACACCAGATTCTTAATTGCGCAAATTATTCACAACCTAAAACGCACTTCTGTCACAACGAATAATGTGCAACAGATGTAAGGCGGTTCATGGAACACAACAAATCTATTACATTTTATGGCACTGTTGTATAGATACCTGGTCTTTGCAGTCTTCCATATCTCACAAGTACTTAGAAATGTGGCATTTGCTCTGCAGACAATGCTAACAGATACCCGCTTCTAGAGCGATATATCTAAGATAAGATAATATCGAGATATTCTGCTGGAGATATAAAAATACAGAATATTTTGAAGATCAAATTGTGCAGAAAGTTAAGAGTAATGTGCCAAACAGCATGTTTTAATGAAAACAGCAGACAAAACGCAAAGGCTAAATGTGTATTTAAGGAATTCAAAACCTCAAAATGGAATGGATAAATACAGTACAAAAGGAGAGCGAAAGAGAGATAAAATCACCCTAAAAATCTGTATAAAACTTTACAATTTCAAGTGAGGATTTATTAGCATACATCTATTTTTGCTCAGTTTAATTATCAGAGAGGTGTCAAACAACCAATAAACAATATTGTTACATTTTAAAGGGATACTTCACATCAAAAATAAAAATTCTGTCCTCATTTACTCACCTTTGAGTTATTCCAAATCTGTATAAATTTCTTTGTTCTGATTAACACAGAGAAAGATATTTGGAATAATGCTTATAACCAAACAGATCTCAACACCCATTGACTACATAGTAGGAAAAAAACAATGGTAGTCAAAAGTGCCCCAGAACTGTTTGCTGTCCCACATTCTTCGAAATATATTCTTTTGTGTTCAACAGAACAAAAAAATATAAAGTAATTTTTCCTACTATATGGGAGTCAATGGTGGGCGAGATCTGTTTGGTTATAAGCATTCTTCCAAATATCTTTCTCTGTGTTCATCAGAACAAAGAAATGTATACAGATTTGGAACAACTCGAAAGTGAGTGACAGAATTAAAATTTTGGGGGGAAGTATCCCTTTAAGATTCATGACAAGTCACCTAAAAATAGACAAATTAATTCTTGTAAATAATTCGTTCGCACACTGTAAAACGTTTTGCAGCAGGTTGCCAATAACTTACTGTAGATTTAATTTACAATTTTGTTTTAAACATAAATTTACCTAATTCTTATATTTTCTTTTATAAAACAAGATTAAATATCAAGAAAATAACTTTTCTTGTTATGTAAATGTATTGTTATTTGCTTGCTCATTTTAATATGAAAAGTCAAAGTGTTTTAATTTTGATTAATGCAGTCTAACTCAAATTGAAAACAGTACTAATAGGAAAGTTGTATTACGTAGTAATTAAATCTACAGTAAGTAGGCAAACCTGCTGCAAAACTACAGCAAAGTTTTACACTGTGTGTCTGCACTGTCGCATATAACTGTCATTATTATTGTTTCTAAAATAAATTTATCCCAGGAACTCCTTTAAGTCTATTTTTACCTCTTATAGGGGTCCCCAATGCCTTTTGGGAGGTCTCAGATCCCCCAGCCCCCCCTCTATTTGAGCACAAACAATAGGCAATTTCACCTTCCCTGTTTTATCTCATAAAATGTAACTCACAAAACATAACTCATCATTATCAAAATGGTAACAGCAAGTGACACAGGTGTGGAAAACGACACTGGAGTGGGATGATGAATTAGTGCCCAAAAAGGACTGTAACCTGCAATCTGCATCTGTAAATTTATAAAATGGGGATGGTTCGGTTTTCAGTAAACTAATACTAACACAAATACTCTCTTTCATCACCTCAAGCAACTGTTTGCTGTTTTAACAGTAAACTTTTTGAATGTTCTTTCCAGATCATGCTTTTTTAAACTGGGGCAAAAGAAAATCCCTTTTTTATTAAAAGCAAAAATACAGAGATATTTGTTGAGTAACGTCAAATTTGATCACACTTTGGGTATATCGTCCAGTCCTCCCCACATGTCGCATCAGATTTTTCATCAGACCTTTGGGCCATTCCATGATGTCAACATTAACATAAAATATATTTTTTACCAAAGGTTTTGGCCATACTGATAGGTGAGATGTCAATATTTGGTAGTTTAAATAGACATGTGAAGTCTCTCTTAGTTTTTAAAGCACTTTTTTGTTTAAGCATAATTTTCCATAGTCAGGTATAAGTGAATTGTCCCATCCATAACAGTCCATTTCTCATAAATGGAAATATGAAAATGTAAAGTTTTGACTGAAAATGTCACATCCACAACTCTGGAATTGCCCCTTTTGATTACTCAAAATGACTGTCTGTACCTGTAAACTGTTACAAACACAGCAGAACTGCTGTTTGATCGAGTACAAAGTTGTAACTTCCCATCAATATTGGCATGTGGGTAAAGCAGGCAGTCTGGCGGTGGTGCTGGGCATTGTGGGCCACTCCCTACATGCTGCTAATTGGTGTAATCACTCCAGTAATGAAGTATGGTGGTTTCTCCAAGTGTGATTACAGGTCATCAGCTCCCAGAGGAAATGAGGGGTTGGGGAGCTGTGGAATTCTCTGTGATATGGGTGTTGCTGTTCTTTTACGGGATGTGCGCGCGAGGCGTGTGCTGTTGTTTTGACATCGTCGTCTGACGGCTGGCTGGTGTCGGGCACTTGGCAGGGAAGTAAACAACTCGCGCTGTATGGCCCGAGACAGCCTTTGATATTCACCAGCTTCCTTATTGACTCTTATCAGGAATATGTCTCACTTTTGACAGGACAATGTGGTGCGAGTGCGTGCGGTTATGCCGTGCAAAAGTTTTTTACAACACACTATTAAAGTGACATACTTATTCAATATTCCTGTAGCTCAGTTGGTAGAATGCAAAGTTCATGGGTTCGATTCCCAGAAACATATACTCATAAAAATATATGTATAGCTTAAATGCATTGTAAGAAAAAATATAGGAATGATAAAGAATTTTATTTTTGTTTTATTTTATCTTTATGGTGATAAACTCTGCTGGGCTGTAAGCAATACACTGTAAAAAAATATTTGTTGTTTTTTGTTGGTTCAACTTAAAATGGTTGTCTTAAAATTTTAAGTTAATTCAAGTTAAAAATATTAGTTAACTCAATATATTTCTTTGTTGAGTTGACTAAACTCGTTGACTAATGTTTTTAAGTTGAATTAACTCAAAATTTTAAGGCAACCAGGTAATTTTTTTTTTACAGTGTATAGACTCTTCCCATAATTCTGACCAGTTCTTAAACTTTTACATTTTCCTGAACTACGTGTCCATGATATTTCTACCAGTTTAGAAGCAATAGCCCGTCTTTCCATGAAATCAGTGTCTAACAAAACAATCTTCTAACTTTCCCATAATATCGTGTCTTCAGTAGTTTATTTTCCCTGTCTGTCTTATGGAGTCTTAAATAATCTCTGGTGTAATAATGATAAACTTACTTTCATAACGCAGGGCCCAACATAAACACACAGTCACATTTAGGACACTAACTGTCCAATGTTTTCACACGCACATGATGAATGAACCAAGACATTCATCATCAAAGTCCAGAGAGGGGTATTTCTGGTGAATGATTTTTTCCTCGTTTGAAAAAAGGGGTCTTGTTTTGGGGTTGTTTAACATGGTTAACCTGTTCTCTGGAGAAATAGAAAACTCACCGCTAACGCCAAACATGCGCTTGCTCTAACCCTAAGAGAGGGAGAGATGGAAAGAGAGGAGAGACTGATGAAACGTGGGGATGAGGTGATTTGTAATAATACAGATGGTGGAAAGGTGATTGCCGGATGGACTAGGGCAGGACTTTTAAAAGACCTTCACAGAGTCTGCTGTTTCTCAAGGGTCACCTAACCAAAATGTTTTTTCAAAACGTCACAGAGCCAATGGCAATTTCACTGTGCTAAATTTAAGTCTGCATGGCTTTTAGTTCATGTCTGGTAGTTTTGAGGTCATCTATGCTAATGTATTGCTAAAAATGATCAAAAGTATGTTTTTGCAGATATGTACATTAAAATTCACAGTATTCAGAGTATAGAAATAAATATTGATGGAAAAAATATTGATGACTCATTTCTAAAATAAATCTGAGGTTGCTTTTTCACATTTGCTTAGTAGACTCGATGGAGTCATCAGTTGTGTTTCATTTAAATATTAATTTAGTTTCAGAGGCTTCTCCTAAAGTTGTTAGAAGAAACAAATGAGATTTGTTAAAATACAGAGTATCGAGGTGTAAAAAAAGTCAATTATAAATCTTCAATAATATTGACTTTCGAATGCAGACTTCGCAAATCTGAGCTCAGTTTCTGATATTGTTGAGATCTCTTCTGAAGCTGTAATGGAGACAGGTTTCCATTTGCTCTGCATTTAATTTGACTGATGTCTAGGTCTAGGAGAAATAACTCGAGAGCCCATCTGTGTTTTTCTTTTTAATGCACAGCGTACCTTTTCTTTAATAAAAATCTCTACAATGAACCAACAAGCAAGAAACTAAACTAAACGCCAATGGCTATATTTTATAAAATGGCTAAATCTTTGATATGGAGTTTGATCTAAACATTTCTAGCCATGTTTGTTATGAGTCTAGAATAGATTCTCACCAGAGCCCTCACAGTGACACTTTTCTCTCCCCTGGTCAATATTGACCTGTAAGGTAATTATAACCCTCTGAACACTGCCGACAGCGAGCTTACAGTCAATAGATAGTGTGTTAGGTGTTTTGATTTAGATTGCGTGATCAAAAGACAATTTTGTCAAGGTAAATATTTACCCTTCCTTCCCACAATCCAACTAACCTCTGCTCCACTTATAGCTATCAGAAATTGATGCAAAAAAAGCATCATTGTTCAAAAACCTACAGTACATACTGTAGCAGTTGCATTTTTTGGCACAGAGTGATCATGACATCGCTGAATATAAACAAGCAAAGTTCTCTTCATGCTTAAACTCATTTGTTTGACTTCTGCCTCTGTTTGTCTGGCCGTCTTGTATTGAAACACTGTCGTTCTCTGCCTTGTCAATCAATGGGTAAAAAGCAGTTAAATCTCTCTGTTAGCCATACATGTAATTATAGCTTGCCAAAATGTTACTAAATATGCCCTCGCTGGCTTTCTGGTTTTGTTTTTTCCTCCCCTTTCGCCTTTTGAAGGAGTTCTAATTGGTGGAGACAGTGTGTCAGGATTAGAGGCTGGGAGTTTTAAACCCCAACACCCCCCGAAACCGCACGCACCCCCTCCTGCTCGCAGCCTGGAGCTGTGCTCTGTGAGGGACATGCAGGGCTGTGTCCCTGCTGCGGCCATGCCTCTCAGCACCTCGCCTCTGCTTCTGCTCTGCACCTCCGAACCTACCTCTCCACAAATACAACAGTCCATATGCATCACTATTGAATGTATATTTTTAAGGCTGACATCCGTTGATTTATTCAGGTTCTGGTACAAACAAATCCCTACTCAAATAGTTCTTAAATAACATATCCTACGCTTAAAAATCCACGCATGACATGTATAAGCACATATTTGTCAGCGGTGTGGTGGTGCCATCTCACTGTGATGCAAGAGCGCAGTTGGGTCTGTAGGTTGTAGAAGCAGGTGCAATCAATCAACCTTTTTCGTCACCTCCTCTCGCTCGCCTCATCGGGGGTGCTAGGAAGTTATTCTGCTGCAAACACTGCTGCTGTTGTCCTTCCAAATACATTCTGAGGTGTCTGTCTGTAAAGACTTACTTTTAATGACAAAAGCCTGATGGACATGTTATTCATTTACTGTAGATTTAAATGAGAAGCAAATTATTATTTGTTCATGGATGTGTTTTTATAATCCGAATCAATATAATAATCTGAGAATAATTGAAGACAAGTCTCTCACTTTGTAGGAGTACTCTACTGTAATGCACATACAATGGCAGCACCAGAGGGCCTATAAGCAATCGCGTAAAAGCCACATTTTTGTTTACACACGAATATGAAATGAGTCAGTAAAAATGTTTATTGTTTGTTTATCTGTATTATTTGTTGTTTGAGGACTACTTTTCTATGATGTAAATTCTGTCTGTGAAGTTTACTTCAAACTGCTTTACAAATACTTACAAGACATGTTTTCTTGTTATTTTATGCAAACCACGCAAATGTCACCAGGTTTTCTTGACCTTACTTCCATTGTACTATAAAACATTTGTAAATTCCTCATGATTCATTCCAGACAATTTGGCACAAAAATAAATGTTACTGTCTTTATGAGCATTTCTGGCACACAAAAAAATAAATACTTAGTGACAGTTCACCCAAAAATTACTCACTCCATAATTGTCCCAACCCTGTATACATTTCTTTGTTCGGTTGAACACAGAGAAAGATATTTGGACAAATGCTTTTAACCAAACAGTTCTTGGACCCCATTGACTACAATAGTAGGAAAAATTACAATTGTAGTCAAAAGTGCCCCAGAACTGTTTGCTGTCCTACAGTCTTCAAAATATATTCTTTTGTGTTCAACAGAGCAAAAAATATAAAGTAATTTTTGCTACTATGGTAGTCAATGGGGTCCAAGAACTGTTTGGTTATAAGCATTCTTCCAAATATCTTTCTCTGTGTTCATCAGAACAAAGAAATGTATAAAACTCGAATGTGAGTAAATGGTGAAAGATTTTTTTTTGGGGGTACTTTTTAAAGTGTAAACATTAAAATAGGTAAACAACAAAAAAAGTTACCCAAACTCTTCAAATCTACTAATTTATATTGATATGGCTCATTTAAATAATTTAAAGCAATGCACGTTTGCACTACTTGACTTAAAGGTAAACACGTTTTTCCTATTTCTTTTTTAAATGGACAGAATTATTTTCTGTGGTAATCCACTGACATGTCAAGAGAGTTGACTCAACCTGTATTTTAATCTAGTGTAAAACTTTATTTAGTCATAGTGATCATATCCTCAAGCATGGAAGAGGCTTTCTATGACATGCTCAGTAAAGTGTAACTTAAGGTGTGATGTCACTGTGACTTCTTTATGTGACAAATTACATGACTAAGGGGCGATTCACATTTGCGTCTAAAACCGCACGGAAAACGTGAGTCGCGCCGCTTTCTCTAGTCAAATGACCCACGGCGCACACGCGGCTCTCTGTAAAGTTGAACTATTTCCATTTCGATGCGGCGCCGATGCGCTTAGAAAAATGTCCATGCCGCACCGTATGCGTGTCGCGACCGCGTCGCTCCCTAATTGCGAAAGACGCGAAATGTGAATCACCCCTTAGAATACTCACCATTAGCAAGCAAATTTACTCAGCTCCCATTTGTTTAAGTCTGTGTTAAATTAAATGAAACAATATGAACAATCTGCAGAATCTATGGGAGCCCGCTCAAGTAATTATGTGCTCAACACAATAAACATATGAACAATGAGTGTGTTTGGAGTCTCGAGTGTAAATATCACTCCCCTCGTACCCGCTGTTCGACAGGGCAGACCCCCTGCTGGGCTGCTGGAGCCACTGGTCTTTCTTAGTTTCCCAATATCAGTCAGTTTGGTGTTAAAGGCATAGTTCACCCCATAAATGGTTTAAATTTTGTTAAAAGTCCGAGCTGTTTCGTATATAAAAGTAATGGTTTGGTTTATACAATATTGTATGGAAAAACATTGTTTAAAATATCTTCTGTAATCTTCTGCAGGAGAAAGAGAGTAATGGGGGTATAAGGGTAAATGGTTTTTGGGTGAACTGTACCTTTAAGAACTGTCCAGGGCTGCTTTTCCCAAAAGCATTGTAAGTTGATCTTAGAACCATTGTCACCAATGGAGCTACGATCAACGTAGGCTTACGATGCTTTTGGGAAACACAGCCCAGAGCCATTAAATAATACAGTTTGTTTCAATTATCTACCCAAAATGTCATATACTGTAAAAAAAATCTAATCTTAAAACAAGTGAACATTCATAACAAATAAGCTGTACGTAGAGAATAATCATCATAGCACGTCCATAATTCATGCTGAACATTTGAACCTAATACAAATTTTAGGCTCAGAATAACAGATTTCAGGTTTACAAACACTGTACCTCTCTGTGATAAATATGCTCTTCGGTAGACTGTCACATATAGTAAAAAACTTACCAATGATGTCTATGCTCTGCTAAATAAATACTGTCTCATGAAATGGGGTTAAAACTGGTTTGCATTCAGTGCAACTTTTTCAAAGTTGTGTTGCAATTCAGAGTTCAGTGGACCAGAGGCTGTGAAGCTATCAGAAAGAAAGAGTTAAAGAGGCCAGTCCTGTCACAGATCTGATTATACTGCTTACTTACTTGTCTCACTCTTTCTCTCTGCCCTCTTCCCTTTATTCCTTAGGTTAAACATTTACAGACAACCCTGTCAATAAATGTTCAGACTGTGTGATTATGTGAACTTGTAGAGGCGACGCAAATCTGTCCATTCAGAAAACCACTGCAAGAAACAACGAAATATAGATGTGATTGTAGTCCATGAAATTGTATTACAGATTTGATTTGTCAGTTTGTTTACTATATAATTTGTTTCGGGGCACATTACACATGTTGATATACCGTGCATATCATAACATTATATACTTAGATATCTGTAAATCTAGATAAACTGTTTTTATTGTAGATCTTTGATATCAACTGAAACACACTTTGAAAGATTCAGATTATATCTTTAGTCACAATAGTATTCCTAATGCTAAAATAGAATTCTTGTTGTTATTCATTAAATTTCAAATTTACTGTTTTACTAGAAAGGCAGAAAAAATAGTTTGTAAATGACTAAAAGGTTTTTGACAGATTCCTAAAAATATTTGCGTTTTCTCTAGTGACAGATGGTCAAATAAATTTGCTAAACAATGTAGGCCTATATAAATTTAAACCAAATATCCTACAGCAATTCCTAAGTTGGGCACATGGCAGGAAAAGCAGGTGAAATTCATTGTTACCTGCCAGGTGTTAATTTCAAACTGTACTACCATTCCATTAGTTAATTATTCTGTTAATGGCTTTATTTATTTTCTTTTTTTATAGTTAATGGCTTCATTTTGATAGCTCTTTAATGGTTTGTGATACTCATTGGATTGTCACTGATGGGTTAAAACGGCTCGAGCCAGCAGCACACCAGCGGCCACAGCTGGGCAGGATTCAGGCTGTTTCTTTTCTACACAGCTGTGCGGCGAACTGACCAGGACACCAATCACATTTGCCCTTTAAAAACCACAGAGGACCCAATCTCTCTCTCCTTCCCCAGTCTTGCAAACCCACTCGACAAACATACAGTCTCTCTGCCAGTCTAGTGCGGCCTTGCAGCTCCTCTCTAAAAATACTATTAACAACAAAATAGAAGGATTTTATAAAAGCACGAGTATAAATGTATAAATATAAAGTGCATAATGAACGTATTGATATTTGCCGTTTCAGAGTTGCGTTTTCTTCAGGGAGTGGCGAACCAGAGCAGCCGGGACGCTCTTTAAAGTGGTGCGCTGGGATGTGGGAATGTGCAAGCAAGGCGATGCAAGCGAATCTGGCTCCTGCTCGTATAACATCACTGATCAGCACCATACAGACCATACCTTTCATTTCCAGAACGTTCCACGCACATACTCATAGACTCAAACATCCTTTTGTTTAAGGAATATATCTCCCAAAAATGAATCACTCATGTTGACTTCTGGTTGCTGTTTTGTGACATTACAATGAATGGGGACGGGAGCTTTCAAGCTTCAAAAAGGACGCAAAAGCACCATAAAAGAATCATAAAAGTATGTTTTAAAGTAGTTCATAAGTCTTCTATAGCCACATCAAGTTGTTATTGGCTAATTATGTTCCATTCCTTTTGACTCGAGACCAGCTGGGATCTGAACTCTGAATCGTGAAGAAATAATTTAGATCAGTTTAGTAAAGCGAATCGCACTCAAATGTATGATTTGTTCACAAAGTGTACAGCTAAAAAGATATTTTGAAAAATGTTGGTTACCAAACAAGACTGGCCCCCTTTGACTCCCATTATACGAGACATTTCTCAAAATATATTATTAAAAATGTGTGTGTGTGTGTAAACTGTTCCTTGCTCACATTGTTTCAGCTCTTCCTATCCGTCAGCACCCCCCTTTTCTTTCTCTCCTTTGATTTTTAAACTCATTTTCATCCTCTTCTTTAATTTCTCTGAATTACCAAAAGTATCATTTGTCCAGGAAGGGTGTTTCTGGGGTGATTAAAGATATGTTGACAGATGCATAGAAGACAATAACATTAGTCATTATTATTTATTCTGATCAAACGGCAAATCCAGTGAGTTCTGTTGTTCCTATTAAAACTATAGCGTGATTGAACCTCGAGCCGTTGACATGAAGATCACAGAGCGATGTTTTGGTTAGAGGGCATCTGTACACTGGTCACTGATTGCTCTTGCCTGTTTTAAATCGCTGCCGATGACAAATTGCAGTGAGGTGGGACTGTAAGCACACGCTAGTACAAAAGTACCAATGAGTTTCAGCGGCTGCATGGGAGTTGCCATTATTACTTCCTCCTGATTTGAATCTTTTTGTGAACATGAAGTTTGTTCAATGAGCCTCCTCCACTTTCCTTCCTATTGTGAATTCAACTTTCAATTGTGAGCCTGCAGAGAACACCTCCACCCAGATCTATATGTGGAAATAAAACTCTGATCATTTGTAGATATCCAAAAATATAAAAGTGGATTTTCCACTCATGTTGGGTCTATATAATAGCTTAATGTTACCTCTTAGCTAGAGAATGTTAGATCAACTAATTGATGGTACCTTTGGCAAGGTCCATCTGGTGCAATTATTTTATTTTATAAAAGGGATTTTTAGGTCATTTGACCCATCTCATACTATAACTCATACCTCTAAGCAACAGTTATGATTAGAGGATAAAGAAAAGAGGATACTTGGCACGTTTCAAAGTCATCATTTGTTATTTGAAATATTGCAATAAATATCTTACCGCGGACTTATTCTGAGGTATTATTGCACAGTGAGATTTTTTGATATTGTTACATCCCTAAATAAATACTAAACAATACATCTGAAATAAAACCAACCGCTAAAGATACAGACTCCATTTAAAGAAATTGTTCACCGTAAAACGAAAGTTATCTCATAATTTGCACCTTATGCCATTCCAGATGTTTTGTAAATAAAAATATCCGTCACTTATACACTTTATATACTGTAAATATATTGATCCTAAAATGTTGAAGCTCGAAAAAGCACATACGTATGTCTATCATAAAAGTATGACTCAGTAAATGAATAAATATCTGTTAAAGTGAAATATTGTGTGGTAAAATTCTTAGATATTTGAGCTAAATTTGAGTAGCATCAATAACTTAACATTAACATCTCACTGGTTCTGATGTGTCTCATGATGACAAAATATCATTATATAAAATAATATCATTGATATCCAATATCAATAACTAGTTGTATGTATTTGGGATGGCATGTATTATAAGTGAATTCATATTTTTCTTCTGTTCACTGTAAAAAAAACGTACTTTACAGAATGTTACTGTTTTTTTTAAACATATTTTTCACGTATAGGCCTACTGTATAAAGAATATATTTTACTTCCTTTTACATTTTTTAATCGTTTGGAAAATACTATAAAAAACATAAAAACATATAATTTTATGTGACAAAACTGTTATTTTACAATATTTTACTGGTGCCCCAGCTGCTGGAAATTGCCATTTTCTTAAGGATTTTTTTGTTATTGTTTTGCACAAAATTTCAGTCAATAGTGAGTTTAGACTGTATCTGTTACCTTGTACTTACGTTTAAAAAAGATATTAGTGGGGCATTGATTCGTGGCAGGCAGCTAATTCTAATCAGGCGGTTGATTCCCGTTGTATGAGTGAACAAGTGCACATCGGATGTACACTCAAAATCAGATTGCATTGTGGGTAAAAAGTACTGAACGAATGTAGGGAATGAGTTTTTCACTCAGAATTCAGACAACACTACAAAATGGCGGACACCCGATATAGTGCACTATATAGGAGATAGGGGGTGAATTCTGGCAGCTTTTGTCCACACTGGATGCTGCGCGACACGACAAACCGATTAAAAACAATGCAATGTAAATAAAATGTAATCGTTTAGACAGGGTGTAACTTGAACTTCAACTCTAGTAAGTATTAAAGGATTCCTATTGCACGGCTAAAACGAATATTATTGTTTGTTTTAGATGTAACGCAATGTGTATACACCATTTAAAGTTTAAAAAACGTTGTATTTCCACATACCGTGCATGTTTGTATCTCCTCTTTGCCCCGCCTCTCTGAAACGCACAGATTTTTTACAAAGCTCATGGCTCTGAAAAGCGAGGTGTGCTATGATTGGCCAGTTCACCAGTGCGTAGTGATTGGTCAAATACTGCAAGCATTTCACGGAAATGTAACGCCTCTTACCATATTCGGAACATCAGGTTCCAAAGCAATTGTACTGACAGGCGATACAATGAGATTTACAATTACGCCCACATTAACTACGTGTAGATTTGGGCGGTCTTAGTCAAATCATGTTATGAAGTTACGTAGATTCGCAGGGGTGTGGTTACACGAGGCGTTTCAGGCAAGTCTGGTTGAGCATTCGCTTTTAGATAGAATTCATCTTTTGTTCCCACACTTTCATTTGTGCAATTTTACGTGTCTAATACATGCATGGGCAACTTATAACACACCAAAAACACAGAAAAACACGTACTTCCATATGACCATATGACCCCTTTAATACCTAATGCCTTAAAGGAAAAGAACATTGGAAACTAGCATAATGTAAACCCATAGTCTTTTGAAGCAATATCAAAGAAGCTAACAGAAGTATGTTATTTAGGGATTTAGGGATAGGTCTGTGGCCTTCAAACCACAGCAATCTTACTATAGCCACCATACCTATAGAGACGTTTACATACCTTGCTCAAATCTATAAAAGCAGGATATAGAGCATGAAGGCACTAGCCGACGATTGCTAAACAAAATAATCAAGGAATAACAATAAATTACAGAGTGTGACCTGAGTAAATATTAGCCGACGGTAAATATCCTGACCGTTCCCTGCCGTATCGCTGGGCAACCTAATTCTGTGTCTGTTTAAATCCGCCTTCCTTCCTTTACCAACTCTTCATTTCTTACCCCGGCCGAAGGAGCTATGGGAAACTTTACTGTCAGGCACTGAATATATACACAAACCGTGAAGACAGAAAATTTGTCATGAATCAGATTGTGGTCTTACTTGGAAAACCCTGAATGATATAAACGCTGTGCAAGGGCAACAAACAGTCAGTCTGCTTGAAGGTGTATGTGTGTACACTCGTGTGTGAGTGCGCATTCATTGCCATGTGGTATTTTTGTCCATTATAGCCCTAAGTGAGCATGTCTGTGGTAAGACAGTGTTTACCTGTGGTCAGATTAGCTATACTGCACGCTTGTGGGTCTCTCTCTGTATATAGGTGAGACAGGGAATGTGAGGGGACCTGAAGACAGACCGGGAAGAGGTTAAAATGAGCAAAAATAGGACCTTTATGCTGCAGTGCTGATCATAAACAGCATTTAACAGTCCAGGCTGAGATGTGGCTGCAATAATGAACCGATTCATCGTCACGTGTGTGCTGATGGCTTAGTAAAGCAGGGAACTTGTGAAATGATAATCGTTTAAGGAACAGGGATGATGAACAGGCGCTGCCGTGTCCGCTAAATCATTAAATTGAGGAAACAACTAGCTACATTTATCAACCACAACCTGGGACTATATCCTATAGCTGTTGATTTAGGACTGTTGGTAATGGGGTGAAAGGTGGGAATAATTCTAAAGTACCACTCTTGTAGGATTGATGTAGGCTCCAAAGATGTTAAATGTATTTTAAGTCAAAAAATAGAATGAATTAAACTTCATGGCCCGGTTTCACAGACAAGGCTTAAGGCTAGTCCCAGACTAAAATGAATGTGACCTGTCTTAACTGAATATAACTTGCCCAGAAATATCTTAAAATATATATCGGTTCCATTGTTTTGTCTCAAGATGCACACCAGTAATGTATTCTTCTAAGGCATTTTTATAAAAGCAACATAAATATCTTAATTCAACAGAAGCATATCCTGGCTTAAGCTAAGCCGTGTCTGTGAAACCGGGCCTATGTGTTGCAAGTAGGGCTGAAATGGTTCACTCAGCTCACAATTCAATACAATACACAATACTCGGTTATACAAAATAGAAAAGTAACTTATTTAAGTAACAGATTTATTACCAAAACAACATTTTTTTTTGAGAACATTCAAGGTTTCATTTAACTTTCTGTCATCCTATGTAAATGCATGAATTGAAGAGAGTCAATTCATTCTTGTTTTTTTTCTTCTAAATTTTAACATTAAAATTAAATTAATAAAAGTAAACTCAAGAAAGAAATTTGTAAAAGAAAAAAAGCATACAGTTACAAAATAAAACAATATACAGGCATGGAAAAAATAAGAAACCACTCTAGTTTTCAATCAGGATTTCTGTATATATTGCGGCAATTCCATTCCATCGTGTGGTGAATTTCAACAGAAACAAACATCAGGAATGACATACAGTAAAGTCACCCAACAGCATGTGAAAGAATGAGAGACCCCAACGACGAAATCCATTGATGTTCATCATGTCATATTGAACTGATACTAAAATACAAGTAAATACATTAGCATTGTGTTGTTTAAACATATTTATAAACTATATATGAAGAGCTTGGTTCCAAAATGAGAAAAATCAAGTTATTTTATTGTGCATTCCAATTAATATCAACCAACTGCAGTTGGTTTGTTTTGATTTTATTTGATAAATGCAAATAAAAACATTATTTTCATTCAAAATTTGGGAGAATTGTTGTCACTACTTCACAGAATGAAACACAAATGGTCATTTACCTATAAATGGTAAATTCAGAAAAACTGAAAATTGTTTTTGTGTGGTTTTTTCAGCAGCTATATTGATGTTTAGGCCAAGTTTTGGCAGCTTACCAACAGGACCTATCAGATGTCATATCCTTTAAAATCAATATAGCCTAGCTCTACTGTACATTACGTATCATATTTTTGTATCACAATATATAGTGCCATAAATTTGATTAAAAAAAACTTGGGGAAAGTGAATAAAGCAGGAGGACGTAGATGTAAAACCCTACATCTCAAGATCCGACACTATATTGACCTGCAAACTACACTTTAAGTCATTTACTCTTAGCTATTTAAAAAAAAAAACATGTTATGCTTGAGACTTAAAGGACCATTGTGAGATTTTTAGCGGCATCTAGCGGTGAGGTTGCAAATTGCAACCAACGGCTCACTCCACCACCCCTCCCTTTCGAAGCACTACAGTGGCTGAGAGTGGACTTAAGCCGCCTTTTCACTGCACACGACATTTGGACACGACTGTTGAAATTCGCCCCCTAGTGGCAGTCGTGAGGAACTTTCAGTTTGAACGTAAATCCATGCCAACACGGGAGGGAAGCTTATTCCAATAAACCAGTTCAAGTTTTTTTTATTGGAGTACATTGAAATACATCACTTCCGGTCGGCGAATCGCATGCGGTCTAGTCGCTCAAGTTCAGTTTTTTTTAATTCATCCAAAGCTCAGATCAGATCTGAAAATTGATCATCTGCAGACGTGACCCCTGTCTGATTCTCCATAGGAAACGAATGACTTCCGGTCTATCGGCCGTTGTTTGTCGTGTGCAGTGAAAAGGCGGCTTAAGATGTAGTCACATTTTCTCTTCTTTGCCGAAGGAGATAACGTATTTACCAAATGTGCTCTGTAGAGCAGTTTTATGGAGCGAAAATTGTGCCTAAATTTAACAAACAAATCCAGCGTTTTGCAAACAAACGCAACCTTTTATGCAAAAGAAATAAACTCCGAAACAAACAGAAAGCGTTTTACAAATACATAATGCAATTCGAGAGAAAATGCAAAGGTGTACCATATAAATGTAGGCTACTGTGTTTAAGTCTCACCTTTTTATCTCAGCTTGATTTTCTCACAAATGTTAACGTGCAGATTTTCTCACAAATGTGACCGTGCAGATTTTCTCACAAATGTGACGTCCAGATTTTCTCACAAATGTGACGTCCAGATTTTCTCACAAATGTGACCGTGCAGATTTTCTCACAAATGTGACCGTGCAGATTTTCTCACAAACGTTAACGTGCAGATTTTCTCACAAATCTGACCGTGCAGATTTTCTCATAAACGTTAATGTGCAGATTTTCTCACAAATGTGACCGTGCAGATTTTCTCATAAATGTTAACGTGCAGATTTTCTCACAAACGTTAACGTGCAGATTTTCTCACAAACTTTAACGTGCAGATTTTCTCATAAATGTGACCGTGCAGATTTTCTCACAAACGTTAACGTGCAGATTTTCTCATAAATGTGACCTTGCAGATTTTCTCACAAATGTGACCGTGCAGATTTTCTCATAAACGTTAACGTGCAGATTTTCTCACAAATGTGACCGTGCAGATTTTCTCATAAATGTTAACCTGCAGATTTTCTCACAAACGTTAACGTGCAGATTTTCTCATAAATGTTAACCTGCAGATTTTCTCACAAACGTTAACGTGCAGATTTTCTCACAAACGTTAACGTGCAGATTTTCTCACAAATGTTAACGTGCAGATTTTCTCACAAATGTGACCGTGCAGATTTTCTCACAAATGTGATCGTGCAGATTTTCTCATAAATGTTAACGTGCAGATTTTCTCACAAATGTGACCGTGCAGATTTTCTCACAAACGTTACTGTGCAGATTTTCTCACAAACGTTAACGTGCAGATTTTCTCACAAATGCATGTGCAACTTCCTCTTACAAAACAGCAGGTGGTGCTATTGGGAATTTGACACTAGTTTCTATAGGAAGAAGCCATGAACATTACCTTGCGTGCCACCCTTGCCAGTGCCAGAAACTGAATTAATTTCATTCATTAAGTTTCATTCAGTTAGTCTCATGAAATTTATTGAAACTGTTAATAATAATCAGTTGCTGTTCTTAATAATAAATAATGAATTATGCATTGGTTTTAATATACAAATAATGTACAACAAACTGGATGCATTTGCAATGTTGTCACCCCTTCCACCCCATCTCATTCTCTCGTTCTTGTTTCCCAACTGTTTACGTTCACAAAACACACTACTTTTACAAGGATACTTTCTTATAAGGGGATTTTGACATCATTTTGTGTTTATATCAGGGCCGGCACTAGGCATGGGCATGGGCAGGGGTGGGCTGAACCCACCTAAACGTCTGTCTTGCCCACCCAATGAGAATCAAAAAATAAAACCAAAAATTGTTGTATTTTCTATTGGCTGAAAGCAACGTCACTCTTCACTTCACTGCTCTGGCTTTAGTTTGTAACAGAGAAGCATGCTACATGCTACAGGTGGAAGCAAAATACTGTGCAAAGGAATTTTAGATGCACTGCACATATGTAAAATTAAGCATGTAAAGTTCATTGTGCAGTGTAATCAGATTAATTCATTCAATTCATTAAACGAAATTAAACAGAAATCAGTGATCGTTCAGTGATGGGGAATGTTCTTAGCCCGCTTTCTTTTGTAGGCTTCTATTTATGTCCAGTTTACATAACCACTTTATTTAATTTGTAAAACATCAATGAAATTACTATATAATCTATACACAATTACTATATAAAAGGCAATAATCAACAATAATTATTTTTTGTTTTAAACTCGCAGTCTTCTGTAATGAATGCCTGTTTGTTATATTTATAACATCATAAATCATTTAAATCCTGCATGTATTGCAGTCATATACTGCAGTGTTTGTTGAATTCCAACAAAAGCAAACCTCAAGAGTGACTGAGAGCATGATAATAAACTAATTTTAAAAAATCTGGGTTATTTCATAAAACTCTTTTTTTTTACTTTTTCTAACGTGTACAAACATTAGTTTTGTGTTGCTTGAAACTAAATATGAACTTGTTTTTTGCGGTGTTTCTGTTTTAAAAATACAGATCATCTTTTCTGTTGTTTTGACCTGTTTTCTCCAGTTCATTTTCTCCAAATAAATAAAAATAAATTATATGAAATTTGGGAGAAATGTTGTCAGAAGTTCACAGAAATAAACAGAAATGATCATTTTACCAAAACACATTCTTATCAGAAAAAAAGGAAAATACTTTTGAAATGGACTCTTAATTTTGTCTGCAGCTATACTGTCTGTGTGGTTGGGGTATATTCCCACCCAGGATATCTGCTAGTCCACCCTTCTGCACCTGGAAGGAACTGGGCCTGGTTTATATATGTCAATTTTTTGGAAGATTTTAGTATTTTGCACTCTTTCTGAGATGCGACTCAGTTTTTAGTAATTTTTCTGCATGAAAGTTGCATTGATACATATGTTTGACTTTTATCCATAGCAACTCATAGATAAAAAGTATTTAACATTATGTCTAAACACTATGGCATTAAAGTAGAGAGTTTTCTAGGTTATAAAAGATGAAAAAGCAAATAAGTCGTCGTGGCAGTTGTTTCAGTCAGTCGTCTACATTGTTTGGTTGCCATTAGCCTATTTAGGTTTAAAATGAATGCTGCTATTTTTTGGGCTATTGGGCAATTTTTGCAATAAAATAAACCAGCACAAAAAAACTGTAATATAAATCTAAGTCAAACAATTGAACTATCTGCTGTTTTGGGAGAAGTTGCATAACTGAGAAAATCTGCACGTTAACATTTGTGAATCTGCACGGTAACATTTGTGAGAAAATCTGTACGGTCACATTTGTGAATCTGCACGGTAACATTTGTGAGAAAATCTGCACGTTAACATTTGTGAGAAAATCAAGCTCAGAGAATCTCATAAAAATGTGAGACTTAAACACAGTATATTTATATGGTGCATTTTCTCTCGAATTGCATTATGTATTTGTAAAATGCTTTCTGTTTGTTTCAGAGTTTATCTCTTTTGCTTGAAAGGTTGCATTTGTTTGCAAAACGCTGGATTTGTTTGTTAAGTTTAGGCACAATTTTCGCTCCATACAGTTTGTCCATTAAGGGTACTGTAGAAACAACATGGTGCATGCGGTGTATGTAGATAGAAATAGCTCATTCAAAGACGCTTCAAGGTCTTTATACACTTCTGAAGACATAGTTATGTATATTATATTGCATTTCTGTCAATAGATCCTCCAAAAATTACACACATCAACTTTAAAAAGATTGGTTGGCTTTATAGATAAATAAATAAAGTGAAGGTGAATTCTCATGTCATCAACACATAAATTGGCCATCCACCAACTTTTGCCTCTATATTGCCATCTTTGTTTGAAACATAAAATTGCTGGTTACTTTGCATATACTTATCTTTACATGGGCGGAAGTACCTGACAGCTGAGCTCAAATTATAAATCATCACTTTAAGCCTAAAGTAAATTAAGGAGATTATTTTTTTATAGTTGCTCAATAACTATTTGCTTATTTTTAACCCAAAATGTTACGAATTGCAGCTTAAACCCAGAGAAATATACAATCAGGGGGCCGAGAACTGCCTCCTCCTAGGCCTGGGCCATGGACCATATACTGGTAAAGAGAGAAAGTATTGTGGGATAGGATGGTAGGATGCTGTCTCTCCCTTCATCGCGTCAGCTCGCTGCCACTGAAGGGCAGTGTGTGCACTTGCGCACACTTTCCGCTAGCCTGTCCCCAGCTCCAAGCAAACAGCCTGTAATTAGGGCTGCGGGCGGGCCTGCAGTCTTTGAAGCTAGCAGCAGCACCACAGCAACTCGCCACAGCCGGGGTGACAGCGGCATCCCGCAGAAGATCACGAGACAAACCCGTACAACATGGACACGCAGGATCTGTTCCGTCTTTTCCTCTACAGTTCCCGCTTTCGTCGCGATTGCGCAATCATCTCCTTCTCTCACCTGCCTTTCATTATTTCTTTCTTTATGCCTCCTGTATTTTACAAAACTGTTTAAAATGTTGCTCTGCCTTTCGGGACATATTTTCAGTTGATCCATTTAACTAAACTGCTTGACAGTCTCACTCATAATTTGCAGTTTAAAGGAACAGTTCGTCTAAGAATAAAACTGCTGTCATCATTTACTGTCAAGCCAACCTCATGTTGCTTCAAACCGGTTCATTCTTACACGGAACACAAAAGATAATGTTGGGCTGGATGTTAGTGACTGACATCCTCCGTCTCCATTCACTTTTATTGTTCAGAAAAAAGAACATTCTCATTCTTTTCCTAAGAAAGAAAATCATAACAAATGACGACAGACTTGTCATTTTTGGGAGAGCTATAACCCTTTATTATCTCACTCGCTTTTCGGAGACTTTTCTGTCTTCTTGTCTTGCCGTTCCTCTGTTCAGTTGCCTGTCAGCACAAACCGAGGCCCGAAAGCATCCGGCATTGTTTGCTTGTGGCCTTTATGTCAATACTGGGCAATGCATGTTGATGTTTACCTAAGTTTTAACTGTTTAATCATATTGTCACAGCCTATTTAAAGGAAACAGGCTGTTAGCCAGTACACAACTGGCAGGAGCACCAGCGGTATAGTAAAATATAAATATAATAAGAACGTTTTTGAGCTGGTGAATCCATTCTGAGCAGTGAAACATCACCACAGTGACCACAGCTGTGGCATGCGTGCAGGAAAAAAGCAGCCCAGGCCTCTGAAGCTGGAGAGGAGAACCCAGCAGGACCAATAAACAGGCAGAAATGTGCAGCATGTGCCCTACTTCGTCTTCCACGCTGCCATTAGTGTGGATCCCTCCACAAATATCGCCTACGCAAACATCATATAATAATAATCATTCGTATAATTATCATAATCCCTATGAAACTCCACATCTTGCGTCGAATTTGAGCGATACCGAATTAGACTTCAAAACGTGCTGCATCGCCTAAGTATCAAACATTCCTTAATCCCAAGCACAAAGAAAGTTAACAAAACAGAAGTTAACAAAAACGTTCCTCTAGTAACCAACGCTAAAAATTGAAACACGACCCACTGTTCATCTCGAACTGTTACCATTTATGTCATTAAGAGTATAGGTCAGTTTCGCATGTGGAAGTGTGAAAGGTTTCATGTTGTTGATGAAAAAATGGTTAGGTTTAGGTTAAGAAGGTACAGAGAAACATACAGGGGGGAGGTCCCGTAGACTGCCATTGATGCATTGAGTTATTCAGGGCTCTTGACTTTAGGCCTCAATTACAGCCATTTGGCAGGAGGACTAACGTGTGGAGACGCGGCTGTGGCGAGTCCAGTCCACGCTGACCGACCCTGTGCTCGTCCCCTGGGCAGTGCTTTGTTTTTTTAGCAGGCGGCTAGCTCAGGCTGCTTTTAGCCTCTGCTTTTATACATCTCTGGTATTATTTTTTCCCTGCTCGCTCCAACTATGACTGCCCCGACCGCTCCTCGTGCTCAGCTGCATGTGGAGAAACAGAGTAATCGGTCACTGACGCTGTGCAGTGCCATGCATGCATGAATTCAATGACATCTCCTCTCTCTGTTCCAGTCAAAACTTGTACTTAGTGGCCTCCAGAGACTTCACATCGGACCTAAACCTCCCGTGTGCTCGGTGAGAGGTTGGGATTCAGGTGCCCCTCGAGAAAAGGAGGAAACGGAAAGCGCAACAGAATGAAAAATGTAACTTAGGCTACCAATAAAGGAAGTATCGCATTATATTATCATACCCTGAGGTTGTTAGGGACAGCAGGAAGTGGTGAAGGAAAAAAGCCGCCACTACCTTGAGGGGAGTGAAAGAGCGGCGGAGAACACCGAATCCCACCGCAGTCCACAAGAACGCCATTCCAAAGGACGAAAACAACTAAAAACAGAGTTGTTTACCAGTTAATAGTGGAGAAACACCAATTTGCCATCTCTCTCTTTCTCTCCTCCTTCCCCTCTGTACTCGCTCTCGCTGTTTCCCTCCTGCACACCCTTTGTTGGTTAGTTCCGTGGGTAGCCCTGGTGCCCATGTGAGAACCCAGCATACCCGGTTCGCTCACCCCACTGACAGCAGATGAAAGACTCACTGGCTGGCATTATTTGAAAGGCACCCATCTCTCTCTGTTTTGGCCCTGGTGTCCTCTTATTTCACAGGGCAAATTAATAACTCCGCTACATCAATGGACTCACGCTAAAAGAGCCTGGGCTGGCGTCTGAACCACTGCCATCACCCGGCTGACGGGGAACAGCCGCCCCAGTGATGCCTTGAAGGACGTGGGCTCTTTTCTTGAGGGCAGAAGGGATTTCTGACTGGATCCGACCACTTCTGAAGCATTGTCAACAGCCAAGTTCAATAGGCAGGCCCGCTAGCAGCCATGGCTTTATTTACGTCCATCAAAGGGAAGAGGACATGCTCCGTGGGATCCGCACGCTCTGTAATTGTTTCTCCACATCAAGATGCGAAAGTTTCAAAATAAGATCATCCTTACATTCCATTCGTGCATGCTGGTGTTGCTTTCAAGTACCTGCTTCTCAGAGGGCTCGTGGACTTACAGTCAAAAACATTCATCCTCTTAGTGTGATCAGTTAGTGGGAACATCACCTGTCCAGTAGGATTAAGGGGGGGTTATTTTGTGCGTTTTTTTTTTTAAGTTTGTAGCATACGGTGTGCATATTTTAAGATTATCTTTAGAATTTAAGTCATGTTAAGAGTAGGGAGGAGTCAATTTATGTAGAAGTGACCCTTGAAAAGTGAGGTGCACGAGTCCAGTGATTCTCAACTTACACGTATAATTAAACAATAAAGATCAACACAGTTAAGTTAACACAGTACCAGGAGTGTTTATAGAAAAAAGTACAAAAAAACTCGAATGTCTATTAATATTACCATTTATCATCTTATGGCACAACAATACAAAAAAACATTCAAATGACATGGGATGAAAGGTTTTGTAAATGTATACATCTGGTACAAAAATAAAATAAAAATGTTTTTCAATGATTTAATTCACTACACAAAACATAATGCAATGTAACTTATACATGTTGTTGCCATTTATCTCATTGTTGCAAAAAATAACAGTTTGTTTAAAAAATAAAGTAGCTTCTGTAGCTTTAGAGGTACAGTTAAATGTTTTGTACCCCTAACAAACGTGATGAACAACTGTTTGGTTACAAGCATTCTTCCAAATCTCTTTCTCTGTGTTCATTGGAACAAATACATTTATACAGGTTTGAAAAAACTGGAGGGTGAGTAAATGAAGACAGAATTTTCATTTTTGGATGAACCTTTCCTTTTAGGGTACCATCCCAGCCACAGTGAAAGGTACTTTGTAACTTTGTATTTTTTTCTGACAGTGTGTGATGTGCTTTTCCCGTGCAAATACGATTAAGATAACAATTTGCTATCTGAGCTAATACTTTATTAAGTGTTTTAGCTAGATTTTATCATATGCATTTGAAGTCATTTCATTTTTAATAATGTCAATAAATTTACATTTGGAGGAAGAACTAATGATTTAACAATAATTGAACAGAATAGAAGAACAAACTGAAGGAACTGAACAGCTAAAATGAAGGTATTAGGTAAAATGTTCAGTAACTGACGTACCATTTCACACACGCCTTTAGATATAAAGGGGACCAAATTAACAAATGCTGATGGTGAGAGTACAAGAGTGACAGTAGTGTTTAGTGTCTCAATTACTCTCTTCAACTCTCTGTTCCAAATGAGGACACACCAACCAGAACTAAAATACTTTGATATTTACAGATGTAAATAATAAAAACAAATAAATCAACACCAAACACCACGTCTGTTAAATTTGCTTTTGAAATGGGCACAAAACCACTAGCCCCTTTCCGGCAAATATTTGCAGAGCTAATTTGGAAGACTTGGGTCTGTTTCCTTTCCCTCGTTTGAAGAGAACGTGAACAGACTTTGAGTTCATGGATATATCTGTTCTTAAAGTGCTGACCGCTGGCTACATCCACACAGTCATCACTTGTGGGGTGGAACGTCTTCTCTCAGTTCTGGAGAATAGACTGACTCTTTACCAGCTTCATCTGCAATTAGAACAGTTGAAGCCCTCATACTTTAACTCAGACCACCACACACTGGAGCTCTATCTGTTCATAGATGACACACGTGAGAGCTGTTGGGCAAGATGGGCATGGAACCGATATATCAGGCAAATATAAATATTTAGGTTTTAAATTGAAGAGCAGCTGCAGTCAAGAGCAGGATTTTGGGTCTTTTGTTGAGCTTTTACAATGTTATTTGTAGACGCAGACTATAACGCATTTACATAAGCCACATTGTTACACGAAACTGAAAGGCCTACAACATACAAACAACTTGTGAATCAGAATTAAACCATTCAGATCAGTGCGTTTCCTTAAGCGTATTAATGTGATGAACAGAGAGGAGGGGAGGGCAGCACGCGCTCACGTTTGTTTGAGGAGTAGCCAGGCTCCTTCTCTCGCGCGCTATTTGTGGATCTATGAATGGGAGCGCCTGAGTCCACAGTTCGTTCCTGAGATTTGTGTTTGCCCAGTCAGGCGCTGTGAAGCTAAAGAGAGCCGGTGGGTATACGACGCACCCAATGTGACCCGTGGGGAGGAGTGGCAGGCAGGGATCGAGAGGGGCAAAAAACTGGCAGGGTGCGGTCTTATTTGCGCCGGCGACTCAGATCACTTTAATTCCCGATTCAAGTGGAAGACGTTCGCCAAGGGAGCTCATTCAAAGACAGCAGCAGTCTCTCTGACAGTTGTCCTAGGTTGCGTCGGAGTCCCACCGTATCTCTCTCTCTCCTGTTAGATAAATAAATGGACTTGCCTGCTCATTCTCATTTCGGTGTTTTTCTCGAGAGACCGACGTTTCGCATTGTGTGGGCACTGAACACTTGGTATCACTGGATCTTTTCGCCATCTCTCCGTGACAGCCTCTGCGTAAAGCGACTTAACTTTTACGCACTGACGATGACGAGGATAAGGGCGATAAAGAAGTAGACATTTCGTCCTCCACCCCCCATCTTTTACCCCGTGGGGGGGAATAAGGACCTACTGGGGGTAGTCTCGTATTCATCGGCGAGCTGTGCCACCGTACCACTCCGTGTGAGTGCCCGGCGCGTTGGGGTGGAATGCGTCTCCCCGTGGTGTTTGGGTTCCTCATCGGCTGCGCCCTGATTTTCGCACCTGTTAACGAGGGTTGTGGGCCGGGGAGAGGATATGGGAAAAGGCGGCCTCCGCAGAAACTGACACCCCTTAATTACAAGCAGTTTAGTCCGCAAGTAGCCGAAAAGACACTGGGAGCCAGCGGCAGACACGAGGGCAAGATAACAAGGAACTCTGAGCGCTTTAAAGAGCTGACGCCGAACTACAACCCCGATATCATCTTCAAAGATGAGGAGAACACAGGTGCGGATCGACTCATGACGCAGGTGAGCAACACTTGGATAATGCAAGGGGAATGAATTCAATTATCTGCCCATTAGAAAGACACTCAGTGGCTTTGATTCGATTGCGAGCGCATTAGACCTGTTGCGCACCAGTTCGCCCTTTGCTCGGTCCTCATCGATCTTCGCAGCTTTCAGAGGAATTGATTGCTGACAGCGGTTTGTTTTGTAAATTGCGATTGGGCGCCACTCGCAAAAGCTAACGTTAACACAGCTGTCATATTCCGAGTTAAATCTGAAACCTTTCAAATAATGTTATTGCGTCTGCATGCTTTGCCAATCTAATTTTCCTCTACTTTAAGATCTTTAAAATAATGTTCGAATATTTCACTTAACGCAATGGCTTGACACTAGTAATGGCTTAACAACACTAGTTAATTTGCACTAAAAAATAAATAAATAATAATAATACAAAAGAATCGTTAAGGTGCGTAGTTTATCGGACACTTTAACGCCAAAGAATGAAAGCAGGTGTTTCCTATTCGTTACAGGCTTATACTAAAGAAATGAGGTCGTTCATGGATAAAATGTCATCATCTATAAGCTTTACTTGCGCTACACCGTAAAATAAACAAAGTACTTAATGTCAAAACTAAACAAATATAAAATACAGTTTAATCAACGCAGAAAAATATCTTATGTAAACAAATTTGGTTGTTTATGTGTACTCTGCTTTGGCAATGTGCTCGTCTTTCCATGTTAAAGTTTGAATTTGCTGTTAATAGAAAAAAATGTCCTGTGTATTTTTAAAGGGTGGTGAATGCGGTTAGGTTAAAAGTGAATCACTCTCAACATGTTGGACACATTTTGTACCTTGGTCAAAGAAAAATACCTGTGGGAAGGTAAATATAACTCGGCCTGTATTTGTGGGTTGAAGCATCAGTCAGTTCTCCTCATAATTCAATAATTTGGTCATATTATGTAATGTTTTACGTGGGCGCTTCTGAAAACAAACTATGCATACAAGAGAGGTGCCTGGATTATAAACTAACACTGACAATGACATGTTTGTAAGAAAGGCGGAAAAGGATAGCAGAACTGCTCATTTTGTTAATTTAGAAATATTTTTTTTGTTTTTTTTTAAGAAAAGCAAACGTATTAATTGTTAGTCAAAACAAAACTGGGGAAACACAGTAATAGTTCAGTAAAAATATCTCAAATATATATCTTTTATGTAGTCAAAACATTTAGAGATGATTTTTTAAAATTACTTTTATTTTGTATAATGTTTATGGTACTACTGTCCTACACTTTAACTCACTTTTAGATTGATCTTTGCCCTTCAAAGTAACACTTTTAATCTGCTTTATTTTTATACCACAATTATAGTTCACTGCACCTTTGGTATGTTGTTTTCTGTAACCTGTTAAGCCCTTTGGAGTTATAACTTTAGAATGTTGTGGCTAGTTCTTGCGAAACTCAATGAAGGGTCATCACGGTGTTCCACGTAACCCAGGTTTAAACCTCTCTCCGTGTTGCATTCACAGCGCTGTAAAGATAAGCTGAATGCTCTGGCTATCTCTGTGATGAACATGTGGCCCGGCGTGAAGCTCAGAGTGACTGAGGGCTGGGATGAAGATGGTCATCACTTTGAAGATTCACTGCACTACGAGGGCAGAGCCGTCGATATCACCACCTCGGATCGCGACCGTAATAAATACGGCATGTTGGCACGTCTAGCGGTGGAGGCCGGTTTTGATTGGGTCTACTATGAGTCCAAAGCTCACGTCCACTGCAGTGTGAAATCAGGTAGAAAAATCTCACATTATCAATTGTGCGTTATTGAGCTTTATAGGGTCAAAACTAGGCTATCAGGATAACCAAATAAATATACATTTTTGTTGAATGAGGTTTATGGTTCTGGTTAAAAATTGTCCAGTTTTTTTCAGTTTCCAGAACTTAGGCCTCATTTCATCTATATGGTGTCACAACTAAGGAACATCTAGGCTGTAAGGTAGATATGCATACAAAGTGCAATTAGATCAGGTGTGTCCTGTTGTGGTGAATGTGGTCAGTTCTCATTAGTTTGGGTGAGGTAAGTGGTAGACCTGGGATGAAGGTAACAAAAAGGTAACCGACCACATCATTAAACCTTAAACACCTGCTTCTACCTGAGTCACCAGAGACCACATTATTGGCCAGACAAGCAGCAAGTAAAAGTGCAACCTTTAGACAAGAGTCGTCTATCGTTTCCTCTGACCTTCTGTGCTTCCTCTATAAATGTATTAATGTTGTTTTTTTTAACATCTATTACCTTGCATGTGCAGAAACACACATTTATTTTGCTGGCCAGTGTGGACCATAATCCAATGTTTGTGACCGTAATGCGTCAGTTTTTGTCTGTGGAGTATTTCACCACTGCTAGTGGGGAATGGGACTTCTGTGTGGACATTTGTGAGGCACTTGTGTTATCTGTCTGATAGAGCGTGCAAACACAAGCAAGACCCGTTGTCTGCCTTTGCTTTATCAAAGTCCTATAGGTGTGTTCTTTATCTGGCTGAGCGGTTATTTCCCGATTTCAAACACTTGGATTCAGTATAAATGGAATGTATGTGCAACTATCAGATTGATACAAGGATCCGCAGTGTGTCACTTTGGTCGAAACCAAGATATTTGTCCCCTCACCACACTTCTTTTAATATTTGTAATCACGGTTTGAATGAATACCTTTGGTGGAGCTTGTGACAGTAGAGCTGCATAAAACAAATCTATTTGCTTTAAACAAGAATGTAGTGAGAAAGTCTTTCTAGTTGTGATGCGAGTATCAGAGCATTTTTCTCTTTATGAACTTTTGTGGGTGTGTATGCAAGAGGGAATGTGGCTTAAGTAGCAGGACTGCTAAAGTTCTCTGAGATGATTAACCAGCTTCTTTGTTTTCCAGATGGCAATTCTGTTGTTGCCTTTCTCAGATGTCTTATCACAGTCTTATCACCCGGCCTTGGTACTTACCTTTCCCAAATATTTGTGCAGGACTCAACGGAGACTTAAGACTCATTCCTGTTTCTTAAGCGTGCTGACAACTTCTGACCTCAGTCACTTCTGTTGGACAGGAGACGTGGAGAGCTGAGATTGAATCAAGCGGTTATTTATTAGCTTTTATTGCATTTTTACCTGCTGACTGGAGTCGTGTGAAAAGAGAAAACTAATTAGCTTGAAGGATGGCGTTTGAAATGTTTGCCTGTGCACGGCGGGTTGTTTTGCCACTGTGACTTGGAGTTTGATTGGATTTTTATGTGTTTACAAGGAGAGCAGGAGTGGGTTTGTGTACTCGGGTGTGTGTGCGTTGAGTCATGTTCATAGTCTCTGAAAGAATTTAAAGACGTTTGAAGATTAATCTAGGGAAGGCATTGTGCCATGTTTGTTTGAAAAATCCAAACCTGAACTTTAGTAGACAAACCACTACATACAGTATGAACTAACCATGTGGTTTTTGAAATTGTTATAGGCACATTTTCATGTAGAGAAGTCACAAAAAAGAACATTGGTTGTAATTGGATGTTGTTCTCTCTCATTCTTTGATTTCCTCAGATCACTCTGTGGCTGCTAAAACCGGAGGCTGTTTTCCTGCATCGGCGTATGTCACAGTTGAGGGCGGTACCTTGAAGACCATGGAGAGCTTACAACCTGGAGAGAAAGTTCTCGCATCTTCAGAGAGCGACGGCACCGGACCGCTCCTCTACAGTGAAGTCATCGCCTTCCTGGACCGAGATCATACCGTCCGGAAGCAGTTCTACAGCATCCAAACAGACTCCGGTGCCACACTGAGCTTGACCTCAGCCCATCTCCTGTTTGTGTCCGTGGGGAACTGCTCAGGGTCTGTTGTGAGCGGAGAGCTGCGATCCGTATATGCCAGTGACGTGCGGCTAGGTCAGTGTGTGGTGTCCACACGAGAACAGCAGGGACAACTGTCCCGGGTCACTAAGATCCAGATCCAGGAGGACAGGGGCGTTTTTGCTCCGCTTACCCGCCACGGCACAGTGGTGGTCAATGGCATCGTTTCCTCCTGCTACGCAGCCGTGGACCAGCACGGGCTTGCTCATTGGGCGTTTGGCCCACTCAGGGTACTTTATAACTGGGGCGGGCCAGTTGGACATCAGGCTGTGGGGATACATTGGTATTCCTCACTGCTGCACTGGGTTGGGACTCATGTGCTGGACCCAACACATTTTCACCCCTGGAGCATGACGGACAATGACAGATGAATGCGAGGAGGAAATGAGAAATGAACAGAAGCGTTTGGTAAATAAATGGGGAGGAATTGAACGAATTCGGATGAATTGTCTACAAGTAGGAAACAGGAAAAGAAGAGACGAGGTTAAATGATGCAGAAAGGAAGTTAATGGAGAGAAGGAAGTAAGGGAGAAGGTTTGAAAAACAGAATCGTGCATGAGCAAAATGGATTCTGTCAAGAGACTAAAAAGGATGCCATGATTCTGTGTGTCGACTCTCGTTTGAGAAAGTGGACATGAACGGATTCCTTTAACTCATGTGTAAAGAAATATTTAACACTTGTTTAAATGGGTTTTCTATACTGCCTACACTGGAACATTCTCACATATACAGACACGCACACGCTTACTCATATACAGTATGTCCGTCTGTGTCTCTTCTACATGTTCACTAAACATATCATTATAATCATTAAAAACAGGTAAACTAAAAATGCTCATACTCAGGTAAGCAGTGAACCACCGGACATCAGGCCAACCCCGCCTGATAAGGTTGAGGTTTGAGATGGATAAGGAAGTCCTTTTCAAAAAGAAATGAGATTGGAAGGTACACAAACACACCCACAGAAACTTCACAGCTGTAGAGCGAGCATGGGCAAAACATCAGGAAAATGTCTTATACTGCATAGAAACCTGCTGTGCTCTCAGGTCATAACCGTTTTGTTTGCATTTGTATGGTCAGTTACGTTTTTCACTGAAAAGATAAGTGTCTTTCCCAACTTAATCAGCTATTTAATGGTCACACTTTACACTGTATTTCTCCATCTAGCATACATAAGGGTTTGAGTACACTTTTATGAAGGTTTATTAGAAACATTACGTTAACTCAGTGCAATGTGTAGCAATGTTATATGCATCAGAGTTTATGCCAGTTTATGTAGGCCTTATGTGTGCTTTATGCAGTAATACTCAATTTCCCGTACAATTTACTGTATTTATCTGTTTTGTGGCATTATTTACATTTTACTTAAAGATGTCAGAAATTATATAATATTTGTAAAACTATTTAAAGATCTATTTTTCAGAATTAAAGATTATGGAAATACGTGTCTTTGTCTTTATTTGGGCATAGTTTATGTTTCTTTTGAATAGTTTCTTGGTAAAATTCTGTGCCAACAGATATCAGATCAGTCATAAACACAAAACAAACTAACCAAACCAGAAATTTAAATACATTTTGAATATTGAAATACAAAAGACTACTGTAATGTGCAAACATTCAAGTGCTACTAACACCGGCATCTCTTTCACCTAATAAGTTAGACATCTCAGGTACAGTTACAGTCACTACTTCAACATTTGGGGTTCTGCAGGCACAGAAGGGCACAGTTCTAAGTCCACGCAGCTCCAGTAGATTTATGAATAGGGGAGGTGGGTCATACACTGAGTCTGGGCTATGGCTGTATCCTTGCTGCTGGTCAGCCAGTGACTGAATCGTACTTGTGCCTTGACGCCGGACAAGGCCCCTCTCAGACAGAGTTCCTAGTAAATTCCCAAAATGATATGCATTAAACAGAGCTTTATTTTTTTGTGTTCAGTGTATTACTCTGTTGTCTTACCTGAAACGGTGTGCTCTAGAAAAAAAGCCAAAACCCCAACAAAGAAAACGGGTAACGTCAAAAGAGACTGAAGAAGAACATCGACACTGGGTGAACCTGAACACGAGATGAAGTTAAGGGTCAACAAATGCATTTCTGTCCAAATGAATGTAGACTAAATAATAAGTGCAAAAATAGTAAAAAAATACATTTAGGCCTTTCACACAGGACACGTTCTTAATGTAATTGTTATATTAAAAGATCCTGTTAAATATCGAATAGAGTACAAGATTCTGCTTCTCACTTTTAAAGTTCTACATAATCTTGCCCCCTCATATCTCTCTTGATTTGCTTCATATCTACACCCCAAAACGTACTCTTAGATCGTCTTCATCTAATTCCCTCGTGGAACCTTCTGTTTGTTTAGTCACCATGGGGTATAGTGCATTTAGCTGATCCGCTCCTATTCCTCAATCTAAACAAAGAAAGTGACTGTTTGACCACTTTCAAATCACGTTTTAAAACTTATTTGTTTAGATTAGCTTTTCCTGATCATTCTTAGGAGTCAATAATTGTTGTTTGTTGTAATTGCTGCTCTTAGTTTTAGATGAGCTTTTCCTGATCATTTTTAACTGTCAATAATTGTTGTTTGTTGTATTGCTGCTGTTCGTTTTATAATTACAACTCAATTTTACGTTGTCCTTGAGTGTTTTGAAAGGCGCCTACAAATAAAATTTGAAGTATTATTATTATTATTATTAAAATCTGTGGCCCCCCTGGATCCATCTTGGGGCCCCCAGTTTGAGAACCACTGCATTAGGCTACATCTCTATTATAGCCTACAGTACTGTACATTAGTCTGTCATACCCGTTTGAATAAACCCCGAGTGAAGTGTAAACCAGCGTGGCAATGCCAATGACATGAACAATGTAAAGCCGATGTTGAAAATGTTGCGTCCTGAGTCCAAGTCGGCATGCTGGAAATAAGTTATGCCTGTTGCTGTGGCGATTGTGTAGGTCACGCTGAGCACAGCACCTGAGAGAAGCAATTAAACACTCAGTATGTGAATGAATAAACCATGCGAAGTTGATATAGAAGAAGATATTAAAGACAATCACCATGGACGGCCAGAGGGACTGAGCAGAGGATCTGAGCTAGTTGTGGAGACACACCCAAAATTAACAAAAACACACCGGCTAACTGCACTGTGCTCCGAGACCCAGACTGAAGGAAAAAAAAGAATAATTACAAATTACATCTCATTAATATCAATATATTTAGCAGTGAGAATTAAATAGACCACACATGAGACATTCAATTTACCCAGCTAAAATTTTTTGGTTCCCATAACGTTCCCTGAACAGTATTGGCCTCCAGAGCGTTTTAAGGTTTGTTTTTGGTTATCCAGGATAGTTTTCCTTACAGAAATAGAACGTTCTGAAACAAAAACTAACGTTCCCCTACTGTTATAAAAATAACATTTAATTTTAATAAACAAAAACAGAAATAAACCTTAAAAACCTAAAAACTTTCTAAGACCGTTATTTTCTGGTTGCAAAAATTAAACCTGGAAAGAACATTCTTAGAACGTTAGGGGAGAACGTTCTGTGTTTACTGGTTATTGCCTTTACAGTTTCTGAAGATATATCACAAATGTCTCAAATTGGCAAACGTCAAACACCTGATTTCAATTTGAACATGTTTCTCATCCAAATTTTTCAAGACCAAATGATCTGAGCTTTACAATTGTTTAACTACCATAGGGTTTTTTGTGTGTTTTACTGGTAAAACTATTGTATAGTAAACAAAAATTACCATGGTATTGCTACAGTAACCATAGTTTAACCAAGATATTTGTATAGTCAAACTGTGGTAAAACAAACACAGTATTAATCAATCTGCCAAAATACATTGGTTACTTCCCTTTTATTATAAGAAAACCATGGTCAATTTTCAGAGGGAATTTGACATAGTTGAAGTTGATACTAAACATAACTAAATTTACCCCCAAACGTCAGGGGCGTTGCTACATGGTGGCCATGGGTGGCCACGGCTACCCCTGAATGATTGATGGCCACCTATCTGGCCACCTCTGTTGTGCGAAGAAGTTTTAAGATGTGTGTCGGAGTTTACGGAGTGCTGCGCAGATCATTTATCGTATGCACTGAAAATAACGTGAGAACATTACTCTCGCGTTAATATGATGTCATACGCTGACGCACTGACGCAAACAGTCTGAGCGCTATAGCTGAACAGCTGCTAACCGCTTCGTGACATTGTACTGTCTGTGTACCATTGAAGTTCATCGCGAGCAGAAAGATCAGGTCAGTAAAATCAGTCTTGTTTAACTGGATTTCATTCATTAATTACATTTTCGCGAAAGTTAAGTTGGGGTACTGCAATGTTTATTTTCTATAAAAAATGCTAACTTACTGCAAATGATAGCTAGCAAATTCTTTGTGTATGTTTTTGACCAGCAAACTATGTGTAATGAAGAATTGGTGTAAATTACAGTAGAAGTTAAAGAATTTCTGTCTGTAAGGATTTTTTTGGTCACCCTAATAAAATCACTGGTTCTTACCTGGCCACCTCTAAAAAGAAGTTCTGGCTACACCCTGCCAAATGTATCCTGAGCTATTAAAAGAGCAATCTATGCTTTTGTTCTGGGAGTGTAGAAAAGAAAGTATATATCCCAAAAGCCTTTAACAAAACTTTGATAATGAAACTACAGAAAAGATGCTACAATAATGAGCAAAAGAGTATTTTAACAAACTCAAGTCATGCATCTGGTGTAAGAGCATTACCTGGCTGAGGCCAATAACGCATGCATTAGGCACACTGCTGCACAGACCTACTGGCGCCCCCATCAGGCCAGTGAGCACACTTCCCAACCCATCCACACACAGGCCCCGGTTACAGGCATGTGCTGGGGGCACAGGAGCCTTCAGGAGCCGAGCTGCTACCACATAAACAGCTGTAGAGCTGACACTGGCAGAGAGGCCTCCAGCCACTCCTGCTGCAATGTTTTTTCCAGACAGCAGGGGGAGCGCTGAAGCTGAAAGCACACATAGACAATACAGCAGACAACAATATTACTTTTTTGATGGACAACACAATTTAGGATTTATATCCTGAAGAGCTGCTTTATATGTGACATTAAAATATGGAACTGCATGGATATTAAAATAGGAGTGTTAATTCATTTAAAATAAAACTGGAAAAGAGATCTTTCAACCTACCAGGAAGGGGGAAGTCAAGCCAGGGTACAGTGTGATTAGAAAAGAGAATGTTAGATGAGTTCAGAGTGTTCATGGACCGTATAAAGGTGTCATTTAAAACTCTCTCCGTTGAAAGTATCTGGGCAAAAGAGGTAAGGTGAACATGTCCCCACTTTACCAGAGCGGCACAAACACCCCACGTCAACATCACCGACAGAAGTACCTGGAACGAGCAGAAATAATATAACTGTTATTGAGCATGCACATACTCTAGAAAGTTACGTACATAACCTGTTTAAAAGCAGAGTCCACTTAAGTATGTGGACACTTAAGACACTTATGAATGTTATTGCTCCTATGCAGGGATCTGACATCACACTTCACACCAAAATGACAGTATTGCTATAGTAAAAGTTAGCTCTGAGAAAAGGTCTGGCATCTTTTGTTTGCAAAGGCAACTTACTTTATTGTTACAGTATATTATCTCATGCAATAAAATGTATGTCTTTAAAAACAAGTCTTAAATTTCAATACTGTTGGGGGCGTCTGTATAATCCCTAAGGGCACAGATACACAATCACCCACACATAAAGAAATTAACTCAAACCCAGATGGACACAAATCCAACCTAGACAGTCAGGCACTGTCAGAAGTGAAACACCAATAAGGATTTCCCAAAAGCAAGATTCCAATATGAGCTTACGATCAGCCTTATTCAATCTCATATTAAATTAAGAACATTTTAGCCAAAGATCTCTGTAACACAAGGCACATCTTCGTTGGGAAACTTTGCCCAGATCAATGGTATAATCTTCTTACAGGCAAAACATCAATCTAATGTACTGCAGGTTAAAAGCTGTAAAAGAAATCTAGTACAGGATATGCCATAAATCATGACTTAAGCTGTCTTAAGGTACAAGTAAACACAAAAGTAAAAGTACAAGTAAACTTTTCTTTCGTCGCAGGTCTATTGTAACACAATGAAAGGTGATAAAACATGATTCAAGTTGTAAAGACTTTGTTTAATGGAGCACTGGCCCTCAAATCAAACTATGTCATACATTAAACCACATCCTTTAATGTTGATCGAATTTCAGGTCTACTCACACAGAGCTTCCGGCAGAGCGGAAACACAGATAAGCGCAGAAAGGAGTGCAGGTGTTGGGACAGGATGACCAGAAGCACAATTGCCCTGGAAAATACATGATTTGTATTACCTCTGTGTTATTAAGTTTACAAAAAGAATCACGTCTTCTATAATATTTACAATTTAGTAAAAAGGTAGAGAGTGCATGTGGTATATTTAGGCAAAACTACTAAATGACTACATAAAATTTTTGAAAGAGAAAGAAAGGTGTGAACAAGTAAAAAAGATATGAGAAACACAATATTATGAGCATAGAGACTTCTCACAGTGCAGCCATGCCCCAGTGGTCAGAACAAAGCAGCGCTGCGTTCCTGTAGATGGAAAACCCCAGGATGCAGAGTAGCGGGGCCAGAACTAAAGGTCCACTCCGTCCAAGTGCAAACCCACTCACACCAGTCAATCCCACTGCCAACTGCACCATACCTGTGACTACAGTCATCCCTCTCAACTGCATACACACACACATAGAGATACATAGAGTGTTGTATGAATAAACACACTTCAGTAGACAAACTTGCATGTATACACACACACAGAAATTAAGATGATTAAGAAATGTTTGCCTTAAAACGAGAAAATGATCAAATAAATGTTTAAAGCATGCCAAACAACTTGGAGTTGGTGTGATTGTGTGCTACTGTGAATGTTTGTGAGAGATAGTGGAGGGGTGGTCTGAAGGTTCAGCACCACGGACAGCACTGCGCTCTACCTCTCTTATTGGGTGTGCTGGGGCCACAGTCTCCTCGGGTATGAGACACTGCCCCCTGCAGGCTACAGAAATCCCTAACAGATGATGCAATGATGAATATCAATATACAATGCTCCGAAAGTGGCTCTTTTTGAGTCTATATAAGATTACACTCTTAGAAAATGGCGCTTCACAATGTCACAACGGTTTTATAAAGAACCTATAACATCAGAAGAACCTTTCTGTTTCTCAAAAGATTTTTCATGGTGGAAAGAGGTTCTTAAAAAGTAAGAAAGAAGTGGTTCTTGAAGTGAATGGTTCTTTGAGGAACAAAAAAAGTTTTTTTTGCGACGTTGTAAAGAACCACTGGTATAGTGATAGTATCAATAGTCAATAGTATTTAAATATTGAGGAATATACACATTTTGCATTATTATGCAGTGTTTTCTTTCAAAAATGGTCAATTCCCTGCATTTTAAAGCGATACTCCACCCAAAAATGAAAATTCTGTCATTAATTACTCCCCTCCAAGTTGTTCCAAACCTGAATAAATGTCTTTGTTCAGTTGAACACAAAGAAAGAATGTTAGCATTTCTATAGCAACTGGTATTTCTGACTATCATAGTAGGAAAAATTTAAATGGCAGTCAAAGGTGCCCTAGAATTGTTTGCTTACATTCTTCAAAATATCTAATTTTGTGTTCAACAGAACAAAAAAAGGATACAATCATTTTTCCTATGGTAGTCACTAGCCGGGTTTCCATCGCCCTGGTTTTATGCGCATTTTGAAGTTTCACATCGAAAACGAGTGATGGAAAAGGCAAATTTCAAAATAAAAACGCAAAAGTTTTTATGCTCGCTTGAGGTGGTTTTTCTTTTTGCGAAATAGGGTTAATGCGAATAATTGAAGATGGAAAAAACATTTGCCGAATTATAACTAATCTAAAATGTCATGTAACTGCACTATGAGACGGCATAACCTGACTAACTAGAGTGTTGATCTTGTTACACATCATCTGAAATGTTGTCATGGTCAGGCAAGTGAAAGTGAAGAGGATTCTAAGGGCCCTCGCATTTAAGGGGACCCTCCATTAACGGACCAAAGGGAAGGTTGTGAAGGGACCAAGGCCCAGCCTTAAACTTAGTCAGGGGGCCTAGAACAGCTAGCGGCTAACCTTTTTCCAAATATATTTCTTTGTGTTCATCAGAACAAAGAAATTTATACAGGTTTGGAACAACTTGAGTATGAGTAAATGATGACAGAATTTGTATTTTTGGGTATAGTATCTCTTTAATTCTTACCGGTCTGAGCAGAAATCAGGGTCATGGCAGGGATCAGGAAATCCAGAGATGGAGCCTGGATCAGTGGCAAGCTGTGGACCGGAGTAACATTGGTTTTATCCTTAGATGCCAAATGCTTAAGTAAAACTTTATCAGTTTAAATAGAAAAGAACAGAATGATGAAAGGTAAAAGCAACCTTACCGTGACCCAATCCAGCTCTGCAGTAGTGTAGATATACCTGAATAAAAGAGCACATGGGCCACTACTCTTTCCTTGTCTACTTCATGGATTAGCAAACCCACAACCAATGCACAGAGAGAGGACTGTACCAACACATGCTGCACAGAGACACAGAAAAAATATAAATATTTGTATTCTTTTGTTTCCCACTACAATTGTTCTTTGGCCTGTTTCAAAAAGGTTTACTTTGCGTTCACACCACCAGCGACTCTACGCTAGGTGTCGCTAGTCTCTTGCTACAAGGTCGTTAGAAGGCGTTCCTAGCTTTGGTTGCTCTAGTAAAATTTATAGACAAAAACTCTGCAGTAACTGACAAGAGACGGATGATGTGAGTTCCGCTGCTCTACTCCTATTGGTTGTCGCTCCCAAAAGTCGTTCATCATTTGCATAAAGTTGAGCAAATCTCAATTTTGTCACGTCACTAGACATGCCCACTTCCTGTCGCCAATGGTCACTGGGTGCTTCTCAGGCCCTGTCCCATATGGCGCACTTCACGTGGACTTGTGGTCTCGTGGTCTTAAATTGCGCATACTCGCCAAGTCTACGAGTCCGTAGGGTGTCCCATTTGTCATTTTTACGTTCTGAGGTGTGCTCATCGGCGACCCCTTTGTGCCCTTGATGCGGTCTTCGGCGAAGCCAGCACTGCAGCAGGTTCCACACAACTTACAACCCAGAAGTCCTTGCGAAACATAACTTTCTATTGCATAATGCTCAGGTGGCATATCAACATATGAAATACAGAACTATAAAAACAGGCAGCTCCTGTCCCAATTCTCCCAAATAACAACAATGGGACAAGTGTGGTGGACTTCACGCGGCGCTGCGCAGACTGATCAGCGATTGACAACAAAGTACCGCGAGAGTGATTAGAAAGCACCGCTTGCTCTTTCCAGTGTGATGACCTCAAGTCTGTCTCAAAATGCACTCCCACGTACCCTTGCCTAGTGCACTATAGGTCTGCATTTCCTGAAGTCACCAAGTGTGGACTCGGAGGAGGTCCACAAGACCGGAGTGCGCCATTTGGGACAGGGCCTCAATATGCCTCATCGTTTCCTCGCTCCTCCATCCTATGACCCGGAAACCGATCGAGCGCAGCCATCTTTAAGGACATCTCAATTCTGTAATTGCAACGGGAGGAGGTGAGGATCAAGGAGAGAGGAGGCTTTCTGAGGAGTCATGATCGAGCATACACAAGTGTTTTATCGACTAAACCTAGTGCGCGTATAAATTCTCAAATAGTGCAGTGTGTACAGTCATCATTAATTGACGACTCATTGAAGTGACGCTAGAGAGAGCGAGGATATGCCAGTTCACTTCTTTCAATTCCTCAATCCTCGCGTCTTTGCATCCTGAAGGGGTGGAGCTAAGATGCTAGGAAAGGAAGAAAGAAATGAGGATGCACAAATAAGAATTGAGAAGCAACCAATGTCACGGGCTCTACATTGAAATGAATGACATCGCCTCGCTTTGTCGCTGGGTGTCGTTGGCGGTGTGAACGCAAAGTTAGTCTTAACATCCTAAGCTCTAAGACAACACAAAGGTACATTTCAAAAAGTACACTTTTGCACCTAAAGAGTGCATATTGGGTACATATTAGGGCCTTTTCTGAGAGTGTATTTTCTCAGCAGTGAAACTTGCTTTAATCTGCATCCTTTTATTTTACCCTTCTGTTTTAGATTATTTTAAAGAATGTCATTGTGTGAATTTGCCAGGTTTTCAAAAATGAGTGAAGTAACATTATTTAAAGAAACAAAAAAGGTTATTTTAACTATAAAAAGGTATGGTTCTTTGGGGAACATAAAGGGTTCTTCTGTGGAATTGCTGTGAAGAAAGTTTCGTAGCACCTATATTTTTTAGAGACACTTAGCGGTGTAGCAAGAGCAACATCAGGCATAGTTTAACAGTTCTGTTTTGAGATGAAGTAGTATTCCCAGAAAAAAAAATGTTTTATCCATTTTTATTTCGCTATTGCAATGACTGAATACTTAATCTTATATTAATACATGATTTCATTTAGATTTTTAAGAGTACAGCTTTTTAACTGTGGAAGCATTCCTGAGTGCACCTTTAACCTTCAAAAATGTTCACTATAAAACTTGTATAAAACTTACTTGCAGTGCAAGTGGAATATTCAGCAACAATGAAGGACTGAAATCCACTTCTAGACTCTTTATTCCTCCAGCTTTGTTTGGGTCCAAAGGTTCCTCTTCACATGCAGCCAGGTTTTTACTTCCGTCACTCTTTACCATTGTATTCTCCTTCCCGTTTCTTAGCTCTTCTTTAGTCTGACTTTAAATGCTATTTTGGCTGTGTCTTTATTCACAATATCTGCTCAATCCGTTCACTCTTTCTTTCTGTCTTTTGGTGGCCTTTGACACTATGTTATGCAACATGCGGTTTTTCATCAGTATTACTTTTAATCATTATCTTTGCATTGACTTAAATTGACAATGGATGATTGCAGCAACATTGCTGGCAAAGCTGATATGAAGGAATCTGTGATTGTGTTTGCAGTGACCTGTTGTGAGTTCTACAGTGACCTGCAGCGGTGGACATGCTTGGATTGGAAAAATACTGAGGAAAGATATGTTCTTAAAGAATACCTAAGATGTGTATGTATAGTTTAACACAAAGTTCAGTCATGTGATGTGTAGGGGACATTCCTGTGGAAATCATGCTGATAGTTGTTTAACAGTGGTTTGGATCATTGGGTTCAGGGATGGCTTGACAAGCCTCAGTCGCCCTTAGACTTTACATTTGCACAAATAAAGAGTAAAAATATTTGTTGTGAACACATAGAACATATTACAGCATAAAATGTATGTTTATTAACATAGGTGTGTTAGCAGGACACAGGTCTGTAGAATGAGTACACTCATGGCTTATAGTGGCATGAAGTGGCTCTGGTCTCCCAGATCACCTCAGCCTGAAAACATCAAGTTAGTACACACTGACACACTGCTCGTGGAGTTTAGCATGCCTTTTTCACATTCACACTAAATACAGATATAGATATGGCAAGATAATTTGTATTTTAGTGATAAAACCCAAGAAAACTACACAATGTTTACAGCCACAAACACAACGACTACCAAATATTGTAAATGCGCTCAAATACAGGAAGAGGATGTGTTTCCCATCCGTTCTGATTACGCCCGACAGGCCATCAAAACGCATTGGCAGTTTAAATAACGCAATAATTTGTCTCTTTACATTGATTTCTCAGTACAGGATACAAAAACACACGCGTACGTGCCTCAAGGAGAGAAGAGAGCGATCAGGAGTAGCAAACCAAACAAAAAGCAAACGACAAGTTGTCATTCAGCACAACAACTGATGAATCAATTTCTCTGAAATACAGACTTAAGGTCCGGCTATCTACAAGTTCATAAACTGCACTTGCTTTGAAATTGATCATAAGATCTGATCCAAACATGAAATGAGCAGATTATACCTCACCGGTTCATGTTCATGGCACGTAGACTTAAACATTGCAACTCTCATTTGTCTCACAATGTACAAAAATAAAACTTTAAATACAATGTAAGAGGACTGAATTATGCATATTTGGAACGACTTTTATATGTTGCACCATATTACACACGATTTTGTCTTAATATGTTTCTTTCTCGAATCACAAAATGCCAATTTTCCTATATTTCTGACCCACGTCTATAAATACACTTCATAAACAAATAAAGATCTGTGTAGACATTATTGCATCACATGTTAAGTAAAGAAAGCATCTGACAGTAGGTCACAGAATATAAACCATATTTCACTGAATGATTACGCACAGTGAAGTAAAATGATCACACAGATACCATGAATGGCTTTTTAAGGATCTGTGGACAGTTATATCATATATAGAGTAAAGCTGAGTGTCAGAGACAGCACGCAGGTTTATTAACATCTAACCTGAGCAAGAATCTGAGGTTATATATGTCAGCCTCATTAGTTTCAATATTAACTACATTTGAATGAGTGCATATTGTTTTTCTGTTAATAAGAAGCACAGGACACCTTATTAGTCTCATGTTTTTTCTTACGTTTTTCTTTGTTCCCGATTTAAAAATGCAGAAAATATGATGCTGTAGACAGGGCCAAAGCTAGCGGGGTGGAACGGGAAAAAAATAACGTAGATATTTGACATTGAGCAGTCAAAATCTGTTTCCTTGAAAGAGTGCTCTTACAACATCATGCAACTCACAAAGTGCTCAGTATTAGACTACAGAGACTACTTGTTTTGTGAGCTCCAAAGCAACAATTAAGATTTATACGTTTTTGACTATTTCCTGTTTTTTGTTACGAAACATACTGGCAGATGAAATAACGTTCCTTCTAGGCAATACTTAATAACAGAGTGTCACTTGACGCTGTAGGGAGGCTAATAAAAAAACAGAAAGACTGACCTGTCAACAACGCAAACTCCACTTCCACAAACGTAACACAACTGATTGCCTGTGGGTGCATAAATGTAGTGGGCTACGCCAGCGGTTTCTGCATTTGTCTGTGTAGTACAGTTTTTAATCTCTGCATTTTCAGGGAAAGTTCAAAGGTGAAACAAGGATTCACAGGGAAACAGCAGACGTGTCACAGATCAGGCCGACGGCCGGGCTCTTAAATCCGCTGTGTGAAATTTTCAGGAAAGACTCCTTTTTTCCCAAGATCTTTAGACTGAATCCAGTCGGATTCTTTTACCCCTACCAGCCACCCTTCATCCTGCAAGCACATAATGCATAATGATCTTTATTTCCTGGCTTTGACCTATGAATTATATGTATAATAAAGCAAATGAATCTGATATTTTTTTGTAAAACTTTACAATAAGATGATATAGCATTAAATGCAGTAGCTTACACAAACCAACGAGCAACATACTGTAGGTTTTATTAATTGATTCATCTTTGTTTATGTAAGTTAATGTCAAAACAGTTGTTCATGTTAACAGTTACGGGAAGTGCTTCTTCTCCACAGTTGTTTAAATCTTGCAACATGGTCTATATACTAACCTGGTCATCTTGACTTTCATAAGTCACCACCAACACTACATCTCCTGCTTTTAACTCCAGCTCATCACAGTCATTGGCATTGTAGTCATGCATTGCTTTCACCTGCAGGCATACAAATATTATTAATTAAATAAATAATATTTAATTTGCTTAAACTTTTGACCAAGGGAACAAATATTAAACTAATTGGTGCTATATAATATGTAAGTATAAACGTAACTTAAGGCATAATTTACAATGGGTGGTATATAATATATAAGTATATAGGTAAATTAAGGCATAATTATTTGTTGGTAGATAAACTCACTTTAAAAAGCAAGCCTTCTGGCATCTCTACACTCTCAGCGGGTGCCTCTGGTGTCTACATTTTAAGAATATGTGAAAATAAAAACAGAAAAAACACATAAATGTGTATTAATATAAAGAATTCAGAGAACAGAAACATCTTTTACAAAGGCAAAGTATAGGTTAAAAGATTTAAAGGGATGGTTCACACAAAATGCTAATTCTTTTAACATTTGCTCATCCTTATGTCATCCAAACCTGTATGACTTTCCTTTTCTTGCAATACAAAGCTGGTAACCAAACAACATTGCTGATTCCATTGTACGGACACAAAACTACTGAAACATTTCCCAAAACATCTTCTTTTGTGTTCCACAGAAGAAAGAGACATATAGATGTTTTAAACAACAAGACGGTGATTAAATAATCACACATTTTTTATTTTTGGGTGAACTATCCCTTTAACGCAACATTAGAGAACTTTTGCTTATGGTTCCCCATGTGGTTGATATTGGTACATGTGGTATATATTGTCTGTTATCAATAAAAATACTATGTGATTAATAAACAGCTCATTCAAGCTTGCAGTTGCTCCTTCGGTCCTCTAGAGGGAGACCTTGCTTAAGATTTGGTTGCCAGATTCGTATGTTTTGAATTTTGCTGTTCGTTAACTACACTTTGCTTTGTGTAATGTGTTTGTATTTTTTAACTTGTAAACATCTTGAACAACACTTACCACTTCAGCTGATGGCTCTTCTGGAGCAGCTGTCTTTTCTGTGGCCTGCTAAATGGAAAGAGTGAGAGATATAGAAGAAGACAGAGAGAGCCGAGCAACAAGAGGGTGAAATATCAAGAGAGAGCCGAGAATTGAAAGAGAAAACAAAACAAGATGCAAATTACACATCAATCCTCATAGCATATCATGCCCAGCGGCATCTACCACTACTACTAATGCTACTACCACTGCTACCATCATTCTCCCAATTGCCATGCTAAGCATCTTCTCGCTCACATCCGCGGTTGAGCATCCCCTCAGCTCCTCTTAGCTAGCTCTATGAGAACTGTACCTGAGCCCCATCATCGTCCCACCCCTCGGCCTGCTGGGTAGCATCATTTTCATCCCCCTGAACAGGCTGAGAGCCATCATCATCATCATCCCAGGTGGTGTATGCGGCTGGAGCATGCACAGGTTGGCTACCATCATCATCCCAGGTAGCCTGGGTACCATCATCACCCCAGCCAGAGCGCACAGTCTGGGTACCATCATCGTCCCATGTCTGAGGCACCTCAGCTTCCTTGCCTGCTTGCTACATGTGGCAAGGTGGGTGGGGGAGGGGGAAGAAGGGCAGTTATGGGGGGCGGGGCATGTGGGAGCCAGGGAAATGCATGACCAGGGATTATACGGATTGGACAGAATGATGAGCCAGAAAAAAGACAGATGAGAATTTGAACAGCTGAACACTCTTTTGTTTTAGTTTTGAAGGTCATCTAGTCTATGGAATGATGTGAAACATGCAACATTAATATCGTGGACAATTATAAATGCAAAAGCAGGACAGACAGACATTTACAATCTCTAAAGCATATATGTAGGAAAGCCTTGCAGTGAAAGGAAATTTAATGGAATTGCAAGTGTCTGACAAGGGCACATTTTTGTTCTTTACAATTTGGTTTGGTCTTCTCTGCCCTACAATGCATTGGAATAACTTGGCTATTCACTAAAGACATACAATTATTACTGAATTCACAATTAGTTTAAGAATCCATCAAAATATCTGACTACATAATTGTGAGTAAACATAATCAAAATGTCACTCACCTCCCATGAGTCCCAATTCTTTTAGAAAAGCAAATAAAAAACAAAAGAATAATCATAAAATAACAGTTATTTTACAGACATTCTACAGCAGTGGTTCTCAACCTTTTTGACGTCACATTCCCCCATCGTCCACAAAAATATCTGAGGTCAACCCACTCACAATTTCTACCTGGAAAAAAAGTTCTGTAGCATGATATTACTAGAAATGTGTATTTTGTTTTACAAATAAAATATTAAAAATAATATAAATTCCTTTAACTTATGTTCATGCATTTTATTTTTTATTACTTTTTTTTGCCCCCAAGTGCACCCCAGCCCCCTGGTTGGATCTTTCATTGCTCCTCAAAATTATCCAATCAAATCAGTAAAATGACAGTAAACATGCTTATTATGTTAATTATTTTAAACACATTTACTTTTTTAAGTATACCATGTATGCTAAACACAATAAGTTCTAAAACAACATGATTTGAAGTGGATTCTCTTTTAACTGCTGTAACTGTGACAGACCTGAGCTACAGGAGTGGTGGCAGCCTGAAGTGAGTCCAGGTCCATGTCCAGCAGATTAGCAGTTGCTGGAGCCTCATACTAACTCAAAAGATGGAAAAAATAAGTGAATGAATTGCAATGAAATCATTCATTCATTCACATTACTACAACTAACCAACAATATTATATATAGATTATATATATATATATATATATATATACTGCACATTGTACATTATCTGTATATTATGTTGTGTGTACTATGTTTATACAGATATGTAAATTATGTGTTGTATTATTGTGCTTAAACACTGTTCAGAAATCTCTGGTATAACTGTGTAGAGAACTGCTATGTTGGTCGGAACTGAACCGACTATTGCACTATTCCACCTACTCTTGCACTAGTGTATACTGTATGTTTGAGTGACAATAAAGGGATTTGATTGCGAAACAAAATGCATATAAAAAATGGTAGAAATCATTCAAATATGAAGGGCTTACAAATATAAAATGTTGAACTACATAACGTTATTGTTTCTTGTAGTAGGCATTATATAGTTTTCGTCAGGGGTTAAATTGGGCCGCGGCACATAGGCTGACGATCTCGCTCTGCTCCCCGCCAGTGTGCGGCTCTTCTGGTGTCATAGAGCGGCATTCCATCATGCCCCATTATAAATCCGCTGTGCCCCAGTATAAATCTCAAGTTCAAGTAACTATTACCCTTTTGTCAGTGTATACACTTACACTGATAATCGCAAAAAACTGATCTATATGCAACGTAATAACCCAACTCGCAGTCGCATATTAACCGCCTGCGCGCAGAAACCATTCCCTGCGTTCCCTTCCGAAGTGATCATCCCTATGCCCTACTCCCTTTGAAGCTCTTGATGTGTAAACTCTAGAGGGAAAAACGCAATTGTCTCTCTTAATCTGTCCGTTTAAAATTCATTTGGCTAAAGGAGCAATAAAAACAAAGTAATTTTCTCATTATTTGGAGTGACGTTTTGTTTGGTGTCCCCTTACCGAGGTATTCAGAGGGAGATATATTCCGTTTGGAATGCACCGCATGTCTGCGCGTGCTTGTGTTTCCTTTCTACAGCGTCTAGCCACGCACTGCCTATTTGCGAGTTGTACTGTAGACATGACGCGCGGCGCTGCTTCTCGTCCGGTGCGCACTGTTGTTTTAAGGTTTCAAGTCATAATGAACTGTTTATGAAGGCTCGACTTCCAACTTATGTCATTATTATTGTTTTGAATTAAAAGGCTTTTAGGAGATATAATGCAATATAAAAATATAAAAAGCATAATTATAAAAGAGGAAGCATTGATAATGTGTATGCATCTGACTCAAGAAATCAGGTATATTTTCTTTGGCTCCACTTTTAACAGCATTAGAATGAAGATAGGATTAGATCAAAAGAGAGGAAAAACTGCTGACTTGGGTTGGCGAAGTGACACTGATGTCTGGAGTGGCAGCTTCTCCAAACAGGTTGATTATGCTTTCCTGCTTCAAGTCCTTTGATGGAGTAACTTTAGGAGGCGGAGGGACGGCAGGCCTTAGCTGTAGACACACATGAAGTGTCAAGAAATGAGAACTGAAGCACAGTGGATGGCAGTATTAATGATGCCAACCCAAAGACTGATGAGAAATCAATGAGTGCTGTTTAGCGGTACCATGTTTTCTTAAGCAAAAAATGAACATTCCAAACACAAATGACCTTAGATGGTGATTTGGGAATGGCTGGCGGTCCTCCTGGGCTCAAAGTGTGATTGGCATCTTCAGTTCTCTCACTACAGCATAAAAAATAGATTCTTATGTTAATACATTAAGACTGCTGTAAGGAACCCCTCTCTGGCATGCTTCAAACTGCAAGCCATTTCATATAAGATGACCGGTTTGTACCGTTAGCCTAACAGGAATACAAAAGCCAAAACTTCTCCATAACTGCACTGAAGACAGTTTCATATGTAACAATCGTTCATGCAGACTGAGATGCGGTTGCTTCCTGTGCAAAGTCATTCTATTCATGCAGGGAACTCAAGTACTATGAAAGCATCATCTTTAACAAATGTTCATTTGTAACACAATGTTGGAATGCGAAAGTATTGCTCTAAATTATTACTTGTGAAGCACCTATAGGACTGCACGTGACAAACCCTTGTCTAGGTGCACATCGCCTGCTGCTGCACAGCGTGGACAGCACACATACACATAAGCTTCAATAAGAGGGAATGCAGACACATACATTCAAACATACACACGCACGAATACAAATTCTTCAACACACAGAGCACTGCAGGGTCACCACTGTTACCTCGTCTGGGGTGCTGATGTCCTCGCCCCTTGGCTACCTGTTTTTCTGTGAGAGTGGTGTTGGAGTTTATTCAATTATTTGTTTGTTTAAATATGGTGTAATTAAATTATAGCCATATGCATGTCTGTTTATAAACCTAGAAGGCAACATGGGTAAAAAATGAACCAGCATGGTTAACACTGCTGGTTTGGGCTGTTTATACTTATGTATGTCATTTTTAACGCGACTGACCTGGACATATCTTGATTTTCTAATTTCTCCAGTGTATCATTCAGATTCAGATTAATCTGTAATAAAGAAATATGAAAAGGGAAATTAACATATAAAGAGGTTATTTCTTTCATATTTTAATTTCAATATTTTATTTATTTATATATTTTTTGACCATCAGCAAATATAATATTTAATTTAAACGGCAACAAATATATCACTGAATGGTGTTACATTGAACTCACTTTCCCCATTTCTCTGTGAAACTTTTCCTCCAGACCAGCCATACTCTGGAATGTGTTCACATAAAAGCCGACACGACTGGAAAAGAGGACAGACCGTACTGATAACTAAAACTGAAAGTTGTTGCACACGGAATTTAAAAGAAAAATCAAATTTCACTTAAAAATGTTTTTGTTGTTGTTGTTGTTGTTGTTTTACATAATGGTCAATTTGGCACCTTCTTGTCTAAGTGAGTGAATCTTAGCGGAAATCTGACTTCATGCCAATAATCAAACATAAGGCTCTGTGAGATTAAAACACTGTTTAAAACAACACCTGTTCCACAGTGATGGCAGTTCCTCCTGCAAATCTATATTAATCTCCTCGAACACCTTCTGTGCCCTCTCCAACTCTTCTTCTGCCTAAAACAAATATCACAAATAACATTATAACATGAAACGGAGTGAAATTCATTTTATTTATTTGTGTGAGCAGCACTAATTAATTTTAGTTCTCTATGTCATACATTCGGCCCGAAAATGCAGGGAATCTCATTTCACCTTTACTCATTATTGGCCTGGCAAGAAGATATTGTCCTCTTCACAAAGGGGGAATTGAAAATACTGGCCAGTTATAACTCTTATAACAAGTAATAGCAATGAAATGTCACCTGACTCCTGGAGAGACTGGTCTGCGCTACATTATGGGCCGACAGGATCCCCTGAGCCCAGCCTGGGGCGGCTCTCTCCAGCAGAGATGCTGGCTACAAACGGAAAAAGAGAGATTGTGAACAATAATGTACATACATGAACACATACTGTATACAGTGATTACAGAAGGTGTCGAATTCATCAAGAAATTAATAAACACCATGACTACAATAAATTCCATTTTTATGTTTTGTCCAGTGTTACCTTGGTGATCTTAATCCCCTCTTTTTTCTTGCCTTTGTTTACTGCAGCATAATTGTGGCGAGCACTGTCATAGTCCACCAGCTTCCTGTCACGCTTTGCGATACGAGCCTGTACATTACACAGATATTAGAAAATTTCAGCATTTAATAATAACAGTAAATGCTAATAACCCAGAACATGTTAAACATCTTAAACATGGGAACTCTGTACCCTGATGTCAGGAAATTGGCCCAAGTAAGTGTCCATGGATATAAGCGCATGATCTACCAATTTTTGATGGAAATCTGTCCAGAGGAGGTCTGAGTCCTGTAATGCAAGTACAACATTGTAAATAGCTTATTTGGATGGTACAAAACTTATTGTAAACAATTTGTTAAGACGTTCACAAACAAACACATGCATCTAACTATAAAGCAGCGGGATGTTGTAAAGCTATTTGGGCTAATTCTAGATCAAGAATCAACTGTTAAATAATATTTTCTTCTAATTACGGTACTTCTCTGTATCTGCTTTTAAGCAACAATAAGATGTGAAAATAAACAATGCACACAGGTGTAAAACAAATGTAAACCCCTTGATTTACCTCCCATCTGTTTCCACACTCCCATAATGCATATACTGTAATATTCCTTTCAAAAAAGCAGAAATCAAGGGAAAATGTTGGGCATGCAAGACACGAGGAATAGACGTGATATTTCAAACAACAGAAAGCAAAGGTTCAATGACAGTAAACTAAAATAGAGATCGGCTTAGTCTTGTAAATTTTATCAAACACTCATAATGTTAATAGGATTCTATTTTAGCTTTCATTTGGTTCTTGTTATAGATAATAGCCTTTAGTTTACATCACTTTGTTGTCTTAAGAATTTGAAATGACAAAATTTGAATATGCCTCTGGGTGCGGGGTGAGTCATTAATATTTTCTTTTACCGTGAAAAATAAATACTGTACATACTACACCTAAAAAAATGTTTAATGACTTAATAATAATTTGCTTTTAGGAGGACTTGACCAGTGTACAAATAATATCAAACTAATACACATGGACTAAAAGCAATAAAACTTAAATTCTGATGTCATAAGGTCTTTAAGAGAAGTTGTGAATATATACAAAAATGTGTTACATCCCAGCGTTGACAGGTATATTTTGTTTTTACACTTTCTTCTCGTAATTATCTTAAACCGATAAGCAAAATGAATGGGCTAGGCTAGGCTAATGAAAACAGGTAATACATGTTACCGAGAGGCCTTGTGGGTTTTCATTGTTGGAGAAATGAATGAAAAAATGCATTAAGGTTGTTTGTGAGAGCTAAATAAAATAGTGTGGTTTATGGGATCAAAGAAAAAAAAGATGGAAAACAGCCAAATAGGGCACAGCAATGTAAAAGGGTCTTATTGAAAAAAAGAAATGTTTCACAAAGAAATCCGCACAATGTTGGAGAGTTTTTGTCATTTTCCTTCTAAATCACCTTTAAACTATCTTACATAATGCTGACAAAGCCTTAATAAAAAAATAACCTCAAAGAGGGAGTCCACATCCTTTCTGCCATACCAATCCGGCTCATACATTTCATCTAGGCACTCGTAGAGATGTTTAGAGGACTCATGCATGGCTGTGGAAACCAAGAGAAAGGAATCAGAAAGGCAGGCTGGTATAAAATAGTGAAAATGTCAGAAAGTCCACATATGACAAATGTAAATTTGTATCAATAGTCTTACCTTTCACAGCAGTCAAATAGGCCCGAAGGTCTTTCTGCAGTTTGGTACCCTCAACCTATGTAAGCACATAAGAAAAGAGGACAAACTGAGACAGGGTCATACAGAAGATCACACCAGGGCGTAGTAGGCAAGGGTCCCTAATGCTTAGATTGCTTTAGGACATCTTAACAAACCCCTTCCAAATTAAACACAATAATAAAACTCACCAGCTGTTTATTAAAGTTGATCACACCCTCTTCAAATGCCAGATCTTTAGTTTCATCAGCCTTGCCAAGCTTTTGGAGAACCTGATGAAAGATGAAACCGTATTGATTCCTCCTGTGTTGTAAAAGACCTTTCTAGTACCTCCATTCTGGAGTGATTATTAGAGCTGGAGTAATACTAATAACACCATGCAGCAAGGAATCATGATGTCCTTGACTGACACTTAAAAACAGAAAAAAAAACATTTATCCTGCTGGAATGTTTGTTTGGATCAGTAAAACACACGTTTTTGTTAAAAGCCTGTTTATCTGAAGTGCCTGATATATTTTGGACATAATCAATACCCGCAAGAGAGCTTCTGCAGGGCTTTAGATGAAAGGTAATGTAACTTTTTATGCATTTATAATCCGAGTATGGTGCTGTGATAACGCAGCCATGATAGGCATTAAATATCATTCAGGTCATAAGTGACCTCTGTAAACGACAAGATCCACCCTAGAGTGTTGTCACACAGTATACAGTTGGGCCGCATCAATATTTTTAAAGTGATGCAGGATCAGGGTCAGTATTGCAGCTGCTATCATGCACTGAAAGAGTTAAGGTATTATAGCTATTATTGCTCTAAAATTGATTAATTTAAACCGAAATATATCTAGAGCTGACCATCGTGCTCTCTAAACCGGCGTAGCAGGCGCAGCCTCATAGGCATTGGGCTGCTTGCATTGCGCCTTCAAATAGGCTAATACATTCATGCATTTAAACGTAGCCTATAACTGTAGAGGACAATTTGACGCTTTTGGCAAGATGTGTTTTCTGTTCAAGCGCATCTATTCAGAGCTCCGACTCATCGCATAAATGACATTATTTTGGGGACGTCACAGCGACGGTCTTTTAGATGTAGCCTACGATCGTCATGTAATCTATATAACGCAGAGATATATAACACCGTGCCAGATGAAAGCAACCCTGAATATCACGATGATGTATTTGAAGCCGCATTTAAAAATGTGCTTACCTTTTCCTGAGCCCTGGTTATTTTTTTCTGTACATTGCTCGCAATCCTCCCTGCGGAAACCCCTTTCCCCATTGGTAATTCAGCCATTCTTTTGCCGGATTATATGATTTCCACGAGACGTGTCAAAAGAGCATTCGGTCACAATATCTAATTATTTGCCTTAATGCAGGTCCATTAAATTCGATGCCCTGTAATAAACCGTCCGTGGAATAGAATGAACCTACACGAGCGCACACAGGATACAGCGACCAATGACAATAGCGCAGTCTTAAAGAGGCAGTACACTATTTTTTATGTCACGCCACCGAGGCCGCACAGTAACCCAATACTAATAATTACGATCTGCTCACTGCAAGTGTTATAGTGTGTTATTGCTTCTCTGCCGAAAACTCTAATACAATTTGCCTAAATTAAATGCTGGGATAAAAGGTGAATTTGGGCTGTTTTCATAGGACCTTGCCCATTGGGTTTAAAAAGATTACCAGAATACATTATTTTAATGTCACACTAGCTAAAAGATTGCAGGACTAGTTTACCATGTTTACATTATGCACTTTTTACGCATACTTCTTTATATCATTAAAACAAGGAAGAGAAATTAATCAGCGCATAATGTTTTGAACTTTATTTTTTACAAGATACTTTTATCTTGTATTCAAAAAAGAGTCATTGTTTTTCATGTGTCACACTTTTTGTATTGGTTGTAGATCCTTGAGATATTTGCCCTCACAAAGACGCAAAGTGATTTAATAGTAGTCACAATTTTTAGTTTTTACAGTATTTAATAAGTTATAACCTGTGTTGTTAAAGTCAAAGTTCATCCAAAAATGAAAATTCTGTCATCATATACTTACCCTCTTGTTATTTCAAACCTGTATGATTTTCTTTCTTCTTCAAAATACAAAAGAAGATATTTTGAAGAATGTTGGTAACTGAACAACGTTGTTGTGAGAACATTGTGAATGAAATTGACTGTGACAGGTCGCAAAACTTGTGAATATAACTGACCTACATGATTTGCCATTTATAAAGAAGAAAATGTCAAAATACTGGCTCAGTTGAGGATTGGTGTGGACCGAACTCCATAAACTCCTGAGCTTCTCCACAAATGTTCACTCGGATTTTAGCAGATGGTTCTGGTTTATTCGTGGTTCTCTAGACTCACATAGGCAGTTACTTAGTGGTTCATGGATCAAACATTTATTAAGTACCAGGATTTGGCAAGTGATGTAATTACTATTTCAAAACCAATAGCCATCAGTTGCATGCTGTCATGGTTCTGCCCCACCTTGTCTTGCTTCTCTTGACCTAGTGGCAGAACCATGATAGAACCTCTTGTTTTATGTGGAGAGTGACGTTTTGTCCCTGTTGGTCTTCCACTCTCCGGTGTGGCGTCTCTGTTCCCGCCCTTTCGTCTCCTCGTTATTGTTTGTTAATTAGTTCATGCCCCGCACCTGCTTCCTCTTGATTTGTCCCCTTTATAATGCCCTTGTGTCTTCTGTCTCGTGCTGGATCATTGTTCTGTTGCGTTGTGTTTGTCTTCGTGGTGAGTTCTTGTTGTGTAGTTAGTTTAGTTTACAGTGTTCATGTCAAATGTTATTATTTTCAGTCTAGTTAGTTCCTGTCCGTGTTGCTATGTTTTGTTATGTTCCCCCACGTGGGTCCTTGTTTTGTATTTTTAGTTATTATTAAAGTTTGTGTTAACCCCTTACCCGCTGTCTGCATTTGGGTCCTCTGTCCTTGTCTCTGTGTCTCACCCTGAGAACCGTGACTGAATGATCCAGCCGACAGAATACACGAGCCAATTCAGAACCCAGCGGGCAGCAAGATGGACGGCACGGCGTCGTCCTCACGGTCCGCTCAAGCCCGCTTGCTGCTAGGTTTCCGCCAGGGGAACTACGGGAATCGGGAGTTCGCCGGGGCATTCTCGGCGGTGGCTGAGAGGGCTGAGTTCAACGAGGCAGAGTTGAAGACGATCATCAACTGCTGCCTCACTCAGCGCCTCACCCCGTCTGAGAAGAGGCTGCTGGGTCCCCTAGGGTTCGCGGCAATGGTCAGGTTCGTGGCCAACCGGGACGATCCCGGGGGTGGGGTTCCACGTGGGACTTCCACCTCGCGGTCGATCACGCCGGAGGGCCTCGACCTGACTGCCGCTGCCCGGAGGGACTCGGTACCCTCCGGCTTGAGCTCCACGGTCCCCGTTCACTCTGGTGGCGCCGGTAGCGAGCGGGAGGGGATCCGGGGATGACATCCGCTGATTCCTCCGCTGCGGAACTCCCTCCGGTCCCCACGGATTCGCCAAGGTCGGCTATGGATCCGGTGGTGCGGAGAAGGAGGGAGAGGCGCAGCGGAGGAGCGTCCATGCCGGTGCAGCCGGCATCCAGTCCGGTGCGGCCGGTGTCCAGTCCGGTGCGGCCGGCGTCCAGTCCGGTGCAGCCGGCGTCCTGTTTGGTGTCCAGTCTTGTGTCCAGTCCAGTGTCCAGCACGATGTCCAGTCTTGTGTCCAGTCCTGTGTCCAGTCCGGTGCAGCCGGCGTCCAGTCCGGTGTTCAGTCTTTTGTCCAGTCCGGTGATCCAGCCGGCGTCCAGTCCGGTGATCCAGCCAGCGTCCAGTCCGGTGATCCAGCCGGCGTCCAGTCCGGTGATCCAGCCGGCGTCCAGTCCGGTGATCCAGCCGGCGTCCAGTCCGGTGGTCCAGCCGGCGTCCAGTCCGGTGGTCCAGCCGGCGTCCAGTCCGGTGGTCCAGCCGGCGTCCAGTCCGGTGTTCCAGCCGGAGTCCAGTCCGGTGTTCCAGCCGGCGTCCAGTCCGGTGTTCCAGCCGGCGTCCAGTCCGGTGTTCCAGCCGGCGTCAAGCCCTGCCCAGCCGGCCTTCCAGCCGGTCCCTAGTCCGGCAGCCAAGCCGGCCTCGGGGAGACCCCCAGGGTCAAGGACTGTCCCCCCCAGGACTCCCCCTAAGTCCCCTAGGACTACGCGCCCTCGAGCGCAGCCGGGGACTGGGACTTCTCCCCACCCCCATGGACTGCCCCCTATGGGCCCTTGTTTGGCCCCACCCCCCCTCCCTTGTTTGTTATTTTTGATGTCCCACCCTAGTCCTGTTGTTGTTGTGTCTTGTCTGCCCTTGATTTTGTTTTCTTTGTTTTGCCTTGTCCTGTCTGTCTCCCAGTCTGTCTTGTCTCGTCCGTCTACCCCTTGGTGAGCACCTGGAGGTGCTCATTAAAGGGGGGGGCTTCTGTCATGGCTCTGCTTCCTTAGTCATGTTTTTCTTGGTCCTGTAGCAGAGCCATGACAAAGTCTTTGGTTATGTGTGGAGAGAAACATATTATTGTACTTTTGACAATAATATACGTTCTCTACAGTGTCTTGTCATTGGCCCCGCCCCTCTCATTTCCTGTATTGTCTCCCTCTTGTGTCTTATGTTCTACACCTGCCCTTGCTCGTTATCCTTCGTTTGTCTTACCCTATTTAATGCCCTCTTGTTTCATTGTCCTGTGCTCATGTATTACGTTCGGTCCGTGTTCTGTATGTTTCCAGTTGCCTTGTGTTCAGTGTGCCACCCGTGCGTTCTGCCGTTTGTGCCTCAGTGCCAATTTTGCTGTTCCGTGTCTAGTCCAGTAAGTGTTGAGTTTAGTTCATGTCTAGTGTTTAGTTAGTTTTTGCTCTGTGCTTGTGTTTATCCTTGTTCCTGTTTTTACCCCATTGTGGGTCTTTGTTTTGTGTTTATTGTTTAAATAAAGTCTTTTTGTTTAACCCCTTAATTCCCTGCTGCCTGCAATTGAGTTCTCCTCAGGCTTTCCTGACACATGCACAATAATGGTAACACTAGGCAATATCCCAGAAGCATACTAAACATATACCAAAGTACCAACCAAAGTTTACAGGGTGAATGATAAAGTTAGTACCTGTTCAACCACCCACCCACCTTTCATCAGTTGCATAATGTGGGCATTTTAAAATATCTAAAATAAAACAGTAATGCTAATATGATTGCCATATGCCAGCCTATAATACAACAAATGTTGACTGATGAATGTCAGTCAAGCTATAAACATTGCATCTGTATTTGTTCTTATTAAACAGCTACATAGAAAGTGCAATGTGGTCATTTTTTATATAAATCTGTATCATTTACCTGGCAGCTGGATTTGCCATTTCAAGTTTCCTTGAATGTGTAATGCCGTTATGCATCACTTGACAACTATTTGTTGTGATTCTGCCCCATCTTGTCATGTCTTTCTTGATCTTGTAGCAGAATCACGGCATCCCTTGTTTTATGTGAGAAAGCCATGAGTTGTTTACGTTTTTACATCTCATGTGCTTTCGTGTCTTGTCATTGGCCCCGCCCCTCTTGTTTCATGTATTGCTTCCCTGCCGTGTCTAATGTTTCCCACCTGCCCTTGTTGATTACGCTTCAGTTGTCTTCCCTTTAAAATGCCCTCATGTTCCATTGTCTTGTTGCTCGGTCATTGTATATGGTGTCTTTGGTTGAGTTCCATGTCTTGATGTGTCCAGTGATTACCTGTTTTTCCCACGCTCGTATTCCTGTTTGCTGTGAAAACCCCCGTCAGTCTAGTAAGTGTTCAGTTTAGTTTATGTCAAGTGTTGTTTATTTTCAGTTTAGTGTTAGTTAGTCTTCGTCCTGTGATTATCTTATTGTATTATGTTTTCCCCCATTGTGGGTTTTGTTTTGTGTTTATTAAAATAAAAATCCTTGTTAACCTTGTTAACATAATCCCTTCATCCCCCGCTGCCTGCAATTGGGTTCTCCACACCTGTGGATTTCATGACACTATTACTGACTTTTCAAACACTTCACTTCTCATGTGACTTAAGTATGTCTAATCTTTGACAGAATGGTTTCTAGCTCATTGTTTTGAGAACACAATGTACATTATGTATGACATCAGTTATGTGTGCCCTTGCTGCCCTAAAATAAATTAAATTCATTTTATGTCATGTCACACTGATACACAGATATCCAGTACATTATGCATACTTTATTTACTTGGTGTGTGTCTGTTTTGTATCTTTGCAAAATTGTTGCTTCATACATTTCAATGCCAGTAAACCCTGTGTAAACTGCGCAATGTGCATATGACAAGACACAAGAAAGTTTACTTACAGTCACAATAAAGCACCAGTAGAGGGATCAGTTTGCACGTGTATCTGTACACGTCTCATACATCCTGCCTCTTGTGTTTTTAAAATCTGCTTTAATGTCCTCCTCTGTCTCTTGAATTTGATTGTATGCATTATGAGCCCAAACTCAAAGATGACATTATTTTAAATCATATATGTTATCACAGTGCTAACAAACAGTTGCAGAATCTAAACCTTTTGTCTGAAACATGGAAAATAAAATAATAAAAAATTCCCCATCACTTATAAACCGTAACAGATCAACGCAATAACCAATTTAACTTAAAAAATTTAAAGACCCTTTAATTTATTCTCAGAATGTAGAACTGGCAACTTACCTCCAGTTTGATGTTATATGGAATAGTTAAAGAACCGAGTCATGCTTTAACTGGTGTAATCAGTAATGTTTTATTGTATTATTGCTGCGTCTGTTATACGCTGGGGGGCGTTAGTGCTTCAATATCGCAGCCCAATGAAACAAGTTGAGCTTGTTCAGCAGCCTGTTGAAACCAGATAAAGAAAAACTGAACTCTTGTGTATTTCACAGATCAGTAGCCATCCATCCGCATCGCTTTATAAAAAACATCGTGTTTTATATACAGCATTTGTGTTATTCGTTTGTAACCTCACGAATGGTCTTTAGTAATTTAGAACAGACTTCAATATTTGGATAAATGTAGCTTGTTATCTATTAATAGATGTGTGTTGTTTCAGCACTAGACAGCGCCAGGGAGTGTTAAGCCAAAACTCTCTTGCTGTGATACTCCAATTGGTTGATTTTGTTGTTAAATAAAACTGCTTATTTGTAAAATATGTCTATTCACATTATAATACCACAGTAAAAAACAGCACTATCATAAAGTCACTACTTGTTTCCTTCCTGCATTACATTTATCGCACATGCTACACGAAGATGTCCCGTCATTTTGAAAAATGCGACCACTCCCTATCCCCCCGTTACACTGATCATCATTATAGAAGACATTTTTTTTTTTTTTAAATTTTTTTATTTATTTATTTTTTTTTTTTTTAGAAGACATGGGAAGTTTACATCACCAACTTACAAGATGTCCTTAAACTAGACTTCATGTTTCATGTTTAGTTAGCTATATCCTTATAAGAATACGCAACTTATATCGATTATATTGAATGGACTGCACTTCATTCACTAAGACCCTCTTTGTACACATACCCCCACACCTCCCCCCGCCGCCTCCGGTCACCGCGCCACCCCCGCATCCTAAGCAAATGGTACAGTCCAAAGACAGAGCATGTGGATAAAAATGAAAACAGTGAGTTCCATCAGACAGTACACCGGAAAGATAGGAAATTCAGAGGGAATCCAAAAAGCGACAATATAATGAACGGAATCGTTTTAAAGGGTTCTGGACAAATTATGTGATGCAGTGCCACACTGGAGGGTTAACGTACATACGTTTTTGCATTAGATCCCAGTAAACTCAATGAAAGACTGAAGCGTTGCATGCAAAGGCTTCCGCTAACAAAGGATGTTAACTGTAACTGCCGCGTCGACGCTTGAGTTAGCCGCGCTACACTTATGAAAATAAACTACTGATCTTGAGCTGCCACGACGGTGAGTCGCTCTTTTCATATGCATTATTTAACTTATATACTGTGCGCTTCCAAAGGATCAAAGTTTTAAAACCCTTGATGTATTCTTAAATAAAAGATATCCAGAGTGTTTCTTGGTAACGTGTACTGTTAAACACAGGTAACGTTAGGGTAATGGTACTAGGTTTTGTCCAATCCTTTGTCTACATTGAGCGTTAAGCAAAAATAGGAATTTAAAATGCGGCATAGCATAGCAATAGAAAAGGGCTTAAGAACACCGTCACGAATATGTATTTTACGTCATTTTTTACGTTCATAGCCTACATGTTAATGTCACAAGGATTCTGGCAGCGCATCTCAGAGATGATATTGTTGTGCTATTGTTCCTGCTCAGTGTGTGCGTGCGTGCGTGCGTGTGTGTTCTTTTTTCAACAGCGTTGTAAACGCTGTATTGGATTGTGTTTTGCATTATTGTGCATAACAGTAGGCTACTCCGTGTATCATGGAAAAGCAGCAAGCGACAATTACAATAGGGACTCCTGTATTTCGTGGTGATTGTGTAGAAATGTTTTGTTTTTCACGAACACTTTGGCTGTCCACTGTGCAAACGAGCTGAATTGATTTGATACAGTGTTGGAATTAGTCACGTGTTCATCACGACAGAATTGTCTTATTGTTTTGTTATTGCGTCATAGTATTAATCCTTTACCAAAAACTCAAACAAAAATGTAGGTAGGCAACTCGGAACAAGATTTTCTGAGAAATTCACCGCATTACATTATATTAAATGTGGGAATAGCGATTGCATTATTTCAGTATCTTTTTACATGGTTTACACATTTGTTGTTTGTTCGTTTACTTGCTGTAAGGTGTGGTTGTGTTTTGTGTACTTGTTGTAAGGTGTGATTGTGTATAAAACAAAGATACGCATATGAAGGGTTTATTTTAAAAATTTCTTCATTGTTTCTAATAGATTGGGGTCAATTATTTGAAGTATCCTTGGTGTAAATCAATAAAACACAAGTATTAACAATATCATAATAAAATAAATTCAGGATAAACAACAGCAAACTGCTGCTCTTCACACCAAATTCTGGCATTATTGATCAAAACCAGCTTATGTGTTTAGCAGCTGGGTTTGACTCCTGCTCCCAGAAATGACAAAAGTTTTACCCCAAAAATATATTTTTAAAGATTGTATATTAAAACATCGGTAACACTTTACAATAGGGTTCACATTAGGCAACTCTCGTTACCTGCATTGGTTGCTATGAATTAACAATGCATAAAACACCCACAATAAACTTGTTGTTACTTGTTGTTTATTTTACATTAAAAGCTTTTTATGGTAACATTAGTTTAATGCAAAGTGTTCATACATACATGAATGGACAACAAACAATTGTTTTTGTGTTATCTATAACATTAATCAACTTTATTAAATGCTATAAAAATATAGTGCTTGTTGTTATTTTATGTTGGAAGACCTTGTTGTAAAATGTTAACAAAACATTTAGATTCATTCTTGTTTTATTTCGCTTGCTTTCTCTATGTAAACAAATTTTATGTAAATTAATTTTGGCCGGTTTCTAAAACGTAAATATTTCATATCTATTTTGGATTGGTCCAGGACAGTGTGGTGAAATTGTCATGGATAGAAGGCTTCTTCTGGCAGTCTTTTAATTGAGTCTGCAGGGACACTTTTGCCAGTTTATGAGCTGTACAAGCACAGAACGAAAATGTCCTCAAGCCTACTTTTGTCTCCCTTCACTATTTGATATTTATAAAAAATGGCCTATATACATGCACATTAAAAACATAAAAGCTTTTATGGTATTTAGATTTATCGAATTATTTTAATGTGCCATTGAAAACGAATGTATTCTGAGTCAGACCACTGATTGTTGAACAATCCATTATAGAACATTAGTGAACAAGAACGAACAAATCTGCTTTCAGAGATTTTTCACAAATAAAAAAGCATAAATATGCATAACATGATTCGATGAGGAGATAATTATTAAGAGCAAATATCCCCCTCAGTCCAAGGCTCCCATACAGCTGCGCAGTCATAAAGTGTTATGTCATGATGAGGCACAGATGTGTGAAACAATACACTAACACATGGAAGGAGTTTAACATAACAGGTGTGGTGGGAAAAATGTGAGGAGACTAAAGTTGTACGAAAGCCAAACGCTGTGTTCTGTAATGAAGGCGGTTATGTAATAATATATGGATGAAAGGAGCAGCAGAACCCCTTAGAGGTCCGTGTCTAATTGAGTGAGTCTGCAGCAGGCCAAACATTGTATATTTCATATGAGGCAGAGTGGGAGAGGAAGCTGGAAAGAGGGATCATGGGCCAGAAACGGTGAGATAGTGGGAAGACCAGATAGAGACATGTGGAGAAGCACGTGGGTGCTGAAGAAAAAGTCGATGATAAATCCATTAATCCATTTCACTGCTGTTCTGGCCAACAGTTATAGTTCCTCCATGCAGCTACTGTACATTTGAGTCGAAACTGGGCATTTCAAATCAATCAATAGCCGCGTAAGTATTCATTTCTCATTCTAAAACATTCTACTTCATTCCATTAGAGTGAAAATTGATTTTTATCAAGGTCACCAAGAAATACATTTATGGGGATGCTTTTCACATAAGCTGTGACAAATGTACTTAATTGTTGCTTTTTGGTGCACAGTATTTAAGAAATTGTCAGGTCGTTTGTGTTCTGCAATTCTATTTGTGACACTGTAGTTCCCACTATACGTGTTTCGTTTGAATTGGTCTTTTGCATTTGCTCTCCATCCCTTTGGTTTGGATAAGCACATGGGAATAAATATTAGCAGTTTGGAATTGTCTCATAGCCACATCACTCATCTTTCTTCACGTTCAAAAGACTGCCTTCATCTAAGCTTGTACTCTTTAATATGATACGGTAGAGCAGATGTTTGGTGACTCATGTAATGATACAAGAGCCAGGCAAAAATTCCCTTGTGTATATTGCACATCTATTCACTGATCCTCTGCCATGCCATTAAAATAAACGGTTTAAATGAGCACGCCACCCTGTTCCGTGCCATCTTTATGAAAGCTGAGTATGTTGCTTTTGTTTGGCCTAGCAAGATTGTCTGAAGTAAATGATTTCTGTATGAGCCAGAACTGGAGTCATTTCATCATGTGTTTCTGCCTTTAATGCGCCCCCTTCAGCTACATTTATGATTTCATAAAACCTCATTTTATCAGGCCGAGTCAAATTCAAAGCTTCATAATGGGTCAGCCATCATTTTCAGCAACAGATGATGGGAAAGCTTGTGGACCCTGCTGTTTGTTTGCAGTCTTTACAGTGGACTTGGCTGAGGACGAAGGCTTTAATCTGAGATAAGCCTAATTGGATCATCGCTCACCCCGTCCTAAAATGACAAGAGGACTTCAAGGCATTATTTCAGAGAAGGGAAACAGACATTTACATCTTGAAGATTTGATGTTTCTCAGGGTTTTTCCTGGCTCAAAATGAGGTGGAGGTGGTGCCATCCTGATCTTTTACACACACACGTATGCCTACCGTACCTTTAAGTGGCTTAACGAAAGTGACTTTGAGTTTGACATATTAAAAGTTCTAATAAATTAGATAAAATGACAATTATTAAGTTATATAAAACATTACTTTTATTCAACCAAACTGAATTTTTTTAATCAAATAAAGCTTTTTTTATCATTTTCAACTAACTTTTCAGCCCACAATAGCCAACTGAATTAACCAGTCTTTCTAAATTAGCAAAGCTCATTCACAGCTTGCATTCTCTGTGGTTAACTTTAAATGACTCAAAGATCTCTTATATTCGCTAGTGACTGAAAAGTTCAATAGTTTAAATGAATCGGTTCAAATGATCGTGTGCAAGTCGTTCTGAACGCAATGTGTGTTCATACTGGCTAACTCGCTGTGTACAGTATATGCTGATTCAACGATCCAGCTGCACAGCTAAAGACATTACAATGATGTACGTCATGTTAATTTAAGAAATATCAAGAAATTAAACGTACTTGGATGCAAAACAAACAGCCGTGAAACACAGGCTCGCTCTTGTTCTGGAACTCTTTTTAGCGCCTCAGTGTGCTGATAACGAAACAGCGTGATGTCGCAACTGCAGTTACAAATGACAGTCTGTTAAATGCACGCAGCATTTCTTGTGAAGACTCACAACATAATTTTGGCGAGAGCCTGAGGCGGCAAGACATTAGATGGAGGCAGCCACCTCCAATTTCTCTATGCAGGAAAAACCCTGTTTCTGTTTGTATTGGCTTTATTGTTGGTTATAGCGGTGGACAAGATCAAGAGTGACAAAAGGACTCGTGATAATTCCTACTATTGAAGCGTTGACTTGCCTTTTTCAAAGCTCACAGTAAATTAAATTTTCCGCATTGAGTTGTTTTAATCATACCACCTGTGATATTGTCTTTAATTTCAACCTCAAAATCTCAGAGGTCTTCGCACTTCAGCAATAATCCAGCCCACAGTGGAAAAACAAGATTTTTCTTCAATGCACAATATCCCTATATACAGTATATTGCAGTATATATTAGAGTTCTTTATCTACACTTTGCTTTTTCTCAATGCGACTCTGTTCTTCCTGTCCATTATGGACAGCATCCTCTCTTCCCTCAGGCCTGCCTTTGCTTTATCCACTTCTGCTCCAGTGGACTGTCAGAGACTCTGTTTAAAGCCAAGCCAAGAATAGCTCAATAGATGCTCTGTATCATCCCCAAAAGCAGCCTGGGAAAATCACCAAAGCATTTGAAATGGACACAAAGTCGGTATGCTGAGGTCAGCCGGCCCTTTGTATGAATGCTGTGTATGTATGTGTGCCCACATATTCATGTTTCCCCACCACGTGTATTAGGACGAATGGAATGCAGAATGTAATTACGTTATGTAGTCACTTCATTTGTTTTCTCATATTTACATACTAACGGCTGATTGTGACGGGGGCTCGTCGATTACAGATCCACCGACAGCACAATCACAGTGAAATGTGCTCACAATGAAACAATGAAATAATCAACCACAGATGTAGATGAATTTTCGGATTAGAAGTGCGAAATGCCGCTGCTCCTGTTTTCTTTTGTTATAGACTAGAGTTTTGCCTGGCTGTGTGTATTTTTTGAAGTCACAGACCTCAAAGACTCTCTTGTCTTGGCTGTGAAATGTGTTTAGAGGGGTTCGCTCAGGGGCTTCTCAGCAGGATTTTGTGCCAAGAGCATCATAGAGTGCTCTGTTAGACCCCATGTTGATGCGGTGCACTTTCTTTGGAAAATATGAGATTGGTTGGTTTGGTTTTATTGAACAGGGCTGTAATGGAGTAGACCAGTTGTGGAATGAAATCAGCTGCATTGGCTCTGAGGTGGTGATTATGTTTCTAATGATGATTGCGCTCATAATCACACACCCAAAGCTGTTATGCACAACACGCGCACACACACTAGGGCTGTGCAAAAATATCTATACATGCAACTATCGCAATATTTTTTTTTTCAATAGTGTATCGATAGTGATACCTCTACTATCGATAATTTAAAAAAAATCATGTCATATACATACGGCCAAAAGTAAGTGGAAGCGAGCATGGCGAAAAATATAAGAACGCTTGGAGCTCTCAGAGCTGATGTGTGGGTGTGCTTTGGTTTTCAAAATAAGTCATGGAGTAATGAGTTATATAAAATAATGCTGTTTGTAGGCTTTGCAAGTTATGACACAAGTCACTTGGCTACTGCAGTGCATTAGACAAAAAGTTTATTAAGAAAAGTAACAATGGCATTTATTGTGCTTTCACGGATGTGACACCAGCACATTTACAGCACGGATGAACCAGAGGTTTTATACTGCCCATGTTCAGTGTTTTAACTGTAATGCACCACAACAGCCAAGTGACTTGCGTGAGCCACCTTATTCCCCTGTGCTACCCACTAGAGGGGCGCAATCCACAGTTTGAGAACCCAAACCTCTGATCTAAGGTCCATGCATCGCACATCATGGCCACTCTGCAGAGGTAAGGGATGTTTTTACACTTATCCTTACAGAAAACCCCCGGTGGTGCACAGCATGTTGTATTTCTAGCTCTACTTTTTACATTTTCTATTTAAAGTATTGCAATATATCGCAAATGTGTATCGTATCGAAATACATAGCAATATATTGTATCGTGACACATCTATCGTGATATATCGTATTGGGAGGCACTTGCCAATGCACGCACGCACGCACTCGCGCACGCACACACACACACACAAACACACACACGAACAGTTTAACAGAACACAGAAGACACATTTTCAGTTATTCACCAACCATAATATGCTGTCATATACACTATTATTTAAAAGTTTATTTTCACATTTTAGAAGTATAGTAAACTCATAAAAAAATGGAAAAACATGAAAGTAACTATTTATGTTGAAATGTGTAATTGTATAAGATTACGATTATGTGATTTTAAAAAATCCAAAAGAATTTAAGACTTAAATTTTGGCATCTTTGTTGTAGCCACCCTTTGCCTAGAATTTTTAAAATTTGCCATTTTTAACTAGCTTCTTGAGGTGTGTCCTGTCTATTCTGGGCTTCTGTTTATTTTTCCTCATTATTCAGTCATAGTCATCCAAAGCGTTTTTATTCAATGTCATTTTAATTTTGTCATGAAAGAAATGTGCGCACAAAACTAATTTCAGACATTCAAGCATACACTTTCAGATCAAAATGTTTATAAGGTTTAGAGAAACGTTTCACTCAAGTAACCCAAAACTTAAACTCTAGTGTAGGCTTGTATGTTTTGTGAAAACAATCACTTGTAATCAATATTCCAGTGGTTCTGAATCTCTCTCCCTCTCTGATGTGTGGAGAGCTGACAGACTGCTGCGTTGGACCGCAGAGTCATTCTGTCTCACCTCTGACTCAGAATCATAACGCCAGTGGGACCGTTGTTGGAAAAGTTATTGTTTGGAACAGACAGCCAGTGGACAAACCCAAAACTCCCTGATTGAAAAACCCATACCCGAGGCACGCATTGGTTTTCACATGACCATACAGATTACACGCAAACACCCATCACATTGATGATCTCATTCGGGTCAGCAGGAGAAAGCGAGTCCATTGCTAATGGAATTTAGAGCAGAAGCCCTCAACAAGATTAACAAGGTTTAGCAGGGCTATTGCCTTGTCCACTACATCACTCAGCCCAACCACACACACTTGTGTCCATTACTCTCTATCTCACAGAGGCACACACATGCTGTCACTGTTTTTTCTTTCATTATACACACTCGCCCCCGGCCACTCCGATTTTCTTTACATCCTCCTGTCTGTCCTGGCAACCATTGCCAGGGAAACCTCAGTTATAGCGACTACAGCAGAATAAAATATGGACTGTTGAGTCGGATGCTCCTTTATCTCCATTGCCCAAAGCTCTCAGGTGCCATCTTTTTTAGATTCAATTTATTGTCATTGCACAAGTACAAGGCAACGAAATGTGACCTCTGCATTTAACCCATCCAGAGAGTAGTGAACACACGCACAGCAAGTGGTGAACACACGTACCCCCGGAGCAGTGGGCAGCTATCACTGCAGCGCCCGGGGAGCAAGTAGGGGTAAGGTGCCTTGCTCAAGGGCACCTCAGTTGTTACCCGCCGGCCCTGGGAATCGAACCGGCAACCTTCTGGTCATGAGTCCGACTCTCTAACCATTAGGCCACAATCTGCTCTTTTGCTCTAATTCCAAGCGTAAGTGGTTGTTCAGAGGGCCAGGACAGATACCTTCTTCAAGTGCTCTGTAGGGAGTTAGTGAATGGAGTGATTCAGTGTTTAGAGTGCAGGTGGATCACTGAGGACCTGTTCCGAAAAAATGCTGTAGCACAAAAGTGCTATGGACTTTGAGGGGGTCTAATCATGAAAATAAACCTTTTTTGAGCTTGGAAAGGAGAGGATTTGATGTGGTATAATTTTCAGAATTCAGAATTTCTCTTTAATTTAAAGAGACTTCAGCAACTTAATGATTTCAGATTGTTGTCTCCCTGTAAACTGTGACAACAGGTGAAAACGCAGAACTGTGACATGATGCACATGAGCATCACATGTAAAAGTCCTGTCATGGTCCTGCCTTCTTGTTCAGGATTTTCTAGTCTTGTGGCAGGATCGTGACAGATCCCTTATGTTTAGTGTGAGAAAGTCATGGGGTGTTAACCATGGACATGCCATGTGCTTTCTCGTGTCTCGTCATTGGCCCCGCCCCTCTCGTTTCCCGTATTACCTTCCTGCCATGTCTTATGTTCCTCACACGCCCCTCGTTACCTTCCTTTGTTTGTCTCCCTTTAAAAACCCCTCGTGTCTATTGTCTTGTGCTCGTGCATTGTATTTGATGTGTTGGTATACGTGTCCGCTTGTGTTGTGCTCTCCATTGGATTACCTTACCTGTTTTTTGAGATGTTGTGTTGTGTTTAGTTTTAGTCTATCCTTGTCCTGCTGTTTTGTGTTCCCCTCGTGGAAAGTTTTTGGTTTCAGTTTATATGTACATTAGTCTTGTCCTCGTTACCCCCTCGTGGGTGTTTTGTTTTGTCTTGTATTAAAGTCTTTGTTAACCCCTTCACCTTCTTCCTGCCTGCAATTGGGTTCTTTCCTGCCGTCCGTGACAAGTCCATATTTTTGGCCACAGAAATCACAAAAAATCACCACAAAATCGTGTGGGGACTGATTAAGAATGACTGCTGAGCTTAAAGTTACTCATAATATGAAACAAGAAATAATGCTCTTGAGTAGTTTATGCATATTTTAAGTATGCAAACAAAACGTCTTGGTTACGGATGTAACCTCGGTTCCCTGATGGAGGGAACGAGACGTTGTGTCGAACCGACAGAATGGGGTTTGTCTTGAGAACCTATCATCTTCTGAGTATTTAGAAAAGGCCAATGAAAATTGGCGAATGAAATTTGCATGCCGGGCTCCTCCCCGGATGTCCGGGTATAAGAGGGAAGCCGGCGTGCTCATTCATTCACCTTTTGTTCTTCAGAGCCTACGCATCTGATGAGCTTCTCTACGATCTGGTGATCATTCTTTCTGCTGGAATCTACGACGTGGACAGCGGACGGTCCCTTCCTGCAGTGACTCTCCCCTGGGCGTCTCGGCAGTTCCGGAGGTGTTCGAGCAAATTTCCTTTTCTAAAAGAGCAAATTTCTCCAGCGTGGCTTGTCCCGCTGTTCTCATGGGTGCAACACACTCATCGAGGAGGGGGACGGACACAATGCCTGCTTCCAGTACGCTGGGGCAGACGTTGTGGATACGTCCTGCCCGCACTGCGGGCGGTGACGATTCAGACGTTGCGTCACAGGTGGCTGTGTTCCCACGGGACTCAGCCACCACCTCGTTTGCTCCCCGTTCCGTGGCGGCAGGACTACGGCCCTGCCGTCCGCTATGGCAAGCAGCGAGGGTGATATGAGGATTACTGTGAGCGATAATCCGCCAGCCACGGCTCACGGACCGTTCACACCTCGTTTCGCTCGTCTGACCGTTCCCCAAAAAAGACGGTCCGCCGTCTTATTCCTCAATCACGTATTCGGACACGATGCGTGATGATGAGATGTCTCTTGCAGCATCGGGGGGTGACGTACTGCCATCCGACTCCGACGATTCCTCGGGCTCCCTCCCTCGGGGGGTCGAGCCCAGGAAGAAGCGGACGTCGAAATGTCAGCCATGCTTTCCCGGGCCGCCGTGAGTGTTGGGTTGCAGTGCCCGCACTGCCTCTCCCGGCGCTCGCGGCTGGCTACATGGCGCCTCGGGTTTGAGCGCGGCTCCAAGCCGCGCCCGCCCCCAGTGCCGTGTTTACCGGAAGTGCATGAGGAACTTTGTAAGACCTGGAACGCCCCTTCCCGGCACGTTTCACGTCAAACAAAGTTCTGTCACCCTCTCTTCCCTCGAGGTTGAGACAGCTGGAGGATGCGTCGGTGTCCCCAGGTGGAGTTGCCGCCGCGGTGCACTCGTGCCCGTAGGTGGCGGCCACCTGGGGGGGCTCGACCTAGACTCCCGTCCAAAGCATGTGGTGTCTCGGCATCTCTGGTGTCGAGAGCTTACATTGCGGCGGACCAAGCTGCCTCCTCTCTCCACGCTATGGCTCCTGCCAGGCCAGGGCGTTGAGAGAGCTCCACGAGGGTAAGACCGACCCAGCGCTTATGCAGGAACTCCGCGCCGCCACCGACCTCGCTCTACGGGCGACCAAGGTGACCACGCGGGCCCTGGGTCGGACGATGTCCACACTTGTGGTCCATGAGAAACTCCTCTGGCCGATCCTTGCGCAGATGAGTAACGCTGAGAAGGTCCGCTTTCTCGACGCACCCGTCTCGCAAGGGGGGGCTGGTTGGTGTTACTGTCGAGGGGCAGCGGCCCCTCTCACCCCCCGCCCGTCGGGGGCGCGAGACCCGCACGCTGCCTCCCCCGGAGGGTTCTCGACAGTAAAGAAGCAGTCCTCCGTGCCGCGACTCGGCCGCCTCGGCCGTCGAGTCCCGTGCACTGTCTGCTTCCCAGCAGCCCTGGTCCTCTTCGACGCCCTCCAGCTCTGGCGCCCCCCACTCAGGCGGCCCCCCCTGGAGGAGACAGCGAAGAGGAGACCATCGCCCCATCAGCAGCCGCGGGGAAGCGGCCCTCATGGGAAGACCTCAGGGGGATCGAGGCTACCATTGGGCCCGACCCCAGCCACATCGCTGGGAAGTCGGATAGGGACGGATCCTGCCCCGTCTCTCCATCTGCTGGCCCCCTCCGGGGGGCTAGCGCCCACTTACTCTCAAAAAAGGAGAGTTTCCTCTCTCTCTCTGGGTTACCACAGCCGCTCTCACCCTCTGCTCGACGGTGAACGGCAAACTCGACGTTGCGTCATGGCAAAGTGCAATGTCGAGTATAAACACCAGCCCTCAGCACTCTCAGTCAGACAGTGCGTTGAGCTGCGCAGTCGCCAGGCAGGAAATATGGCAGAGCCGATCTCCTCCCCGGGGGGCCTCCCCTGGCAAGGAATCCGTACTGCTAGCCATCGAACCACCCTCCGCGGGGGCGATGAAGCAGATCAACCTCTAGTCCCCTGTCACAGTTCTGGGAGCCCCCAGACTGTCAGGCGGGCTGAGGAAGACGATCCGTCTCGGCTACGCGATTCAGTCGCTACACGTCCGCCCAAGTTCCGGGACGTCCTTTTACCTCAGGCAGAGGCAGGGATGCCCCCGTACTTCGGGCGGAGGTCGCCTCCCTTCTGGTGAAGGGAGCGATCGAGCCCGTCCCACCGGCCGAGGTGTTCAGCGGGTTTTACAGCCCGTACTTCATTGTCCCTAAGAAAGGCGGAGGGTTGCGCCCTATCTTGGGTCTGTGTGTTCTGAACAGGCACCTACACTAGCTGCCTTTCAGGAGGGTCACGCAGAAGCGCATCCTGGCGTCCGTCAGGCGTCAGGACTGGTTCATGGCAATCGACCTGAAGGACGCGTACTTTCATGTCTCGATCCTCCCTCGACTTCGGCCGTTCCGACGGTTCGCGTTCGAGGGACGGGCATATCAGTACAGGGTCCTCCCCTTCGGTCTGTCCCTGTCTCCACGAGTCTTTACGAAGGTCGTGGAAGCCGCCCTCCTTCCCCGTTGGGAAGGAGGTGTGCGGGTACTAACTATCTCGACGACTGGCTCAAGTTTGGGCACACTCTCGAGATCTGTGGTGTACACACAGGGACCTGGTGCTCCGGCACCTAGATCGGTGGGGCCACAGGTCAACTGAGAAAAGAGCAAGCTCTCCCCGGTGCAGAGCATCCTCTTTCTCGGTATGGAACTCGACTCTGTCCTCACGAGCGGCCCCGCTCACCCCCAGGGGGGGGGGCGAGGACTAGCGCGCCCGGTCAGTGTTGAACTGCCTGAGATCAGACAGTCAGCGGTCCCCCTGTAACAGGAGGCTCCTGGGATTCATGGCATCCTCGGCGGGGGTGGCCCCCCCTCGGGTCGATGCATATACGACCGCTCCAACACTGGCGGCAGAGTCAAGTTCCTTGGAGAGCGTGGCACACCGGCAGCAGGCGTTGGTCACACGCTTTTCTGCCGACACACCCTAAGGGGTGCCGTGTGCAACGGGCAAGCAGTGTCGGGGCGGTGGACGGGCCCCCGCCTGCGTTGGCATTCAACTGCCTAGAGTTGTGGGTTGTGCTACTTGCATTGAGGGACTTCCTCTCGTGCAGGGAAGCACGTGCTGGTCCGGTCGGACAGCACAGCTGCTGTGGCGTATTCTTCACTCACAGCAGCTAACATGACTCGCCCGACGCCTCCTCCTCTGGAGTCAGCAGGTGATCAGCTCCCTGCGAGCCACACACATCCCAGGCGTCCTGAACCAGACAGCCGATGTGCTCTCTCGTCAGTTGACGCCTTGCGGAGAGTGGCGACTCCCTCCCCGCGCAGCCGGCTCATTTGGGGGCAGTTTGGCCAGGCACAGGTGGTCCTGTTGCCTCCCCGAACTCCTCCCATTGTCCGCTTGGGTACTCCCTGTCCGAGGTACCCTCGGCACGGATGCCCTTGCGCACAGCTGGCCGCGGGACAAGCGGAAGTACGCTTCCCCCCAGTGAGCCTCATTGCACAGGGCCTGTGCAAGGCCAGGGAAGAGGAGCATCAAGTGGTACTAGTTACGCCCCTTCGGCCTAACCAGGACTTGGTTCTCGGAGCTGAGGCTCTGACAACAACTCCCCCCTGGCCGCTCCCCCTGGCGGACAGCTTCCCCAGGGGAAGGGGCACGTTACGGCATCCCAGGCAAAACCTGGTCTCCATGTCTGGACGGGACGAGGAGATCCTGAGTGACCCACCCCCGGTCCGGTTGGGACGTCACTCAGGCTAGGGCTTCGGCCACTGGGCGGCTATACGCCCATAGGTGGCGCCTCTTCTCGTCCTGGTGCTCTTCTCGGCGAGAAGACCCGCGGAGTTGCTCGGTCGGGTACGGGCTGTCCCGTCCTCAAGAGAGACGGGGGAGTAACCTCTCCCCCTCCACACTGGGAATGTATGTAGCCGCTACGGCCGCTCATCATGACCCGAGTGCTGGGTAGCCTCTGGGACAGCACGACCTGGTCATTAGGTTCCTAAGGGGCGCGAGAGGGTGACCACCTTATCCGCGCTCCGTACCCTCTTGCGACCTAGGTGGCGGGCCTCAAGAGGCCCCGCCCCCTTCGAGCCTCTCGGGGTTGCCGCTCTTTCTCAGTCTTGATAAAGACGGCTTTCCGCATGGCGCTCACCTCCAAGAGGGTAGGGGATCTGCAAGCACCCTCCGTGTCCACAGATTGCCTAGAACTCGGGGCCGGGATTCTCACGTTATCTTGAGACCCCGCCCCGGCTACGTGCCCAAGGTTCCCACCACTCTCCCGAGAGACCAGGTGGTGAACCTGCAGGCGCTCCCCACCGGGGAGGAAGACCCAACCTATCCGTGTTGTGTCCAGTACGCGCACGGCGCCTCTACTTGGACCGCACGCAGAGCCCAGAAGCTCTGAGCAGCTCTTTGTCTGTTTCGGAGGTCAGCAGAAGGGAGGGCTGTCTCCAAACAGAGGCTGGCGCACTGGATCGTGGATGCCCTCGTTAGGGCATACCGATCTCATTTCGCCCCTGCCCGTTGGGAGTGAGGCACACCCCTCATGGGCACTGGCTCAGGGCGCCTCTCTGGCAGACATCTGCAGAGCTGCGGGTTGGGCTATGCCCAACAACTCCGTGAGGTTCTAATACCTACGCGCGGAACCGGTGTCAGCCCGCATCCTGGCAAGGTGTGGGACCGGCAGCCGGTAGGGCGTACGCCTGCGGAAGCCCTTCCCCCTCCGGGGGGAGCAGTGGCGATCCCGCCTCACTTCTTTCCCCTCGGGTAAAGAACAGGCATTCCATCCATCACTAAGCACCCTTCCAGGGGACAGGCTGGGCAGAGCAGCCCTGCCCCCTTAGGCCGGGGAACAGTTGAGTTATCTCCCACATAGCTCTAACCGGACCTAGTGCTCCAGACGTGGTAACCCCCCCTCCGTGGGCTGTTCCGTCTGATGTATCCTCATGAATGGTTCCCACCTTGGCAACCCATGACCTCCCCAGGTGGACTCCCACCTTGCGGTTAACTCCTGCAGTCCGCACATTCCTCCCATGAGTTCTCCCCTGATGGTGAGACCATGTGGTGTCTCCACTAATTCCTCCCTACGGTAGGTAGTGGCCTCTGCAGCGTTTTTCCCCCAGGGGGAATAATGCTTACCCAGTGGCCCGTACGGTGCCGGGCGGCTTCTCGCCATTTAGAGAATTAGGCCTCCGCCCGTGACGGCCGGCGTTAGGGGGCTTCCCAACTTTTTGTGGAAAGCTCTGGGTCCCCCTTCCTCTCCACTGGAAGGTCATAATTTCGCGCTAGCGTGTTCGTCTGACTCGCCCAGGCCAGTCAACGTCGCTCCGCAGAGATTGTGACGCGGCTCAGTGCTGTGGCGTTTTCCATAGGAACCCCATTCTGTCGGTTCGACACAACGTCGAGAGACCGACAGAAAGGGAACGTCTTGGTTACGGATGTAACCTCGGTTCCCTGATGGAGGGAACGAGACGTTGTGTCCCTCATGCCACAACACTGGCCGCCCACCCCAGCGGTCGGGGGAGGATGCTTTAGGCTCCTCAGACCAAAGGTGAATGAATGAGCACGCCGGCTTCCCTCTTATACCCGGACATCCGGGGAGGAGCCCGGCATGCAAATTTCATTCGCCAATTTTCATTGGCCTTTTCTAAATACTCAGAAGATGATAGGTTCTCAAGACAAACCCCATTCTGTCGGTTCGACACAACGTCGAGAGACCGACAGAAAGGGAACAATAGATGTTCCGTCCCAATTCGCCTACTTATACTATGCACTAAAAGTATGTACTGTTTATGTTATGGAGAAGTATATACATTTTAGTGTGTAGCAAAACAATATGCACACACTGGGACATACTAACAGGAAACTGAAGTGGCCGTTGTTGCCTAGACAACATTGTGGCCATTAACTGTCACACACATCAAAATACAGCTCTTCTTTCCATTTAAGTATTTATTCATTCATTGTTTCATATGTAATGTTAACTCTGTGCTTATATTTATTAATTTAGTGACACATCAGTTATTTAATTTTATATATGCAGCGGAGCGTCATTTAACTCCACCTACTCGCGGTGAGTTGTGGGTAATATTAGCCGTTAGAGTGTGCATCATTCTGCACTTCGAATTTCTACCGGAAGTAGTAGACCATCCGGGAATCTTTGGAATACTCTTTTCAACATACTACGATTTGGGACATACTAATTCTATTTTCGAATACCATTTAGGACGGATAGTATGCGAATTGGGAAGCAGCAAGAGAATAAAAAACAATGCAGCTGCCAGAAGATAAGTCCATGGACATCTAGGGATGGGTATCGTTAAGATTTTTACTGCTTATCGATACCGGTACTTATCAATACTGTTATCGATACTACGCTCTATAATTTGATGCAAAAACACATGATGTGAAAAGATTGAATGATGAAAAGTACATGTTAAGTTTCTTTATTACAGCTGAGCTTTAGAACTGCAGTTTACAAATGCTTCTGAGCAAACAGAAAATGCCACATAACGTGCACTTACGGCACTTAGCATGTGCATAGGAGCACATCATAATGTAATTCAACATATTTACTTTACATCACTATGGTTATTTGGCTGGTAGACCATATTTCTTTTTACTTTCTGGTTTTAGGTCTACATAAATTTAAGTACTATTTTCTAAGCAAGTAATATTTTTTAAATTATATGTACTATTTTTTATAATTTTACTAGCACATTTACTTCAATTTACTAAAGTAAGTAAATGTACGCCGTTTTATTAAAAACAATGTTATAACTTGTTCTCAAATTAAGGACTTTTATTTTGATGGGTTTCCGCAAAGGGGTGTTTGACGGAAGCTTCCTAGTTGTGAAACGCAGATGCTGAAAGCTCTACAAGCGCAACCATGCCACTCTTTCACTCATAAACACGCAAAACAAGCAGATTACAAATACACCGCGGAAATCATATGGCCCTAGATATCACACATACGTCGAGCAAACTTCGGCCATTCGGACATCATTCAGGGATGGAAAATATGGCTGTCAAAGATTAATCGTGATTAATCGCATCCAGAATAAAAGTTTGCGTTTACATAATATATGCTGGTGTTCTTTGCATATTAATTTTTTATTTATAAACATGTACACATAAATGCATATATTTAAGAAAAATATAACTATTAATAAACTTTTATTTACAATTTAAATTATTGGTAAATATAAATTAATACATTTAAAATTTATAGACAAGTATGTGTATGTTTTGTCTTTATAATACAAAATTAATATGCACAGTACACAGATATATATTATGTAAACACAAACCTTTATTTTGGATGCGATTAATCGCGATTAATCGTTTGACAGCCCTAATGGAAAATGACAGTCAGCAGCCTCTAATTCGCCATTTAACACCCGAATACACAGAGATAAAACAACGCAAGTATCGATAACAGTATCGTTTGTCATGAAGCTTATCGATACTCTAGTATCGACCCAATTATGTACCGGTCCAAAAAAGTACCGGTTCTCGGTACCCATCCCTATGGACATCTCTCCATTTCTGTGTTACATGTGGCAATAATTTGTTAATTAATTCTAATAATCGAGTGCTGCTGAATCTGTAATTATATATTTAAAGGATTTGTGCAGTGCCTTATCACTCCGTCATGTCTAAAATATTAGCCTGTATTAGGCGTGCTATTGTCTTAATTATGTAAGTAATTCTTATTTTCTCCACAGAAACAAGTCAAATCTTTTCACTTTTGTCCATCTTTGAATAGGTGTGAAATTTAGTCTCAAGCCTGTGCTATGCCAAGATGGTGCAACAGGTATAAATTCAACGTAGGAAGGCACATTTTATGTACAGACTAGTCTTAAGACTGGGTATACGTCCAGCTGGTTCAACGAAGAGTGCTTTTCCACCATCGTGCCGAACCGTTCTAAGCACGGTCTGAAACGGTTACAGTTATGTTTCCATGTGAGCCTGGTTCAACACGGCATGATTACAAACTGTTCTCGGCTCAGAATCGTGCTTAATTGTGTTAATAAATCAGCGTGTGACGCGTTTGTGTTTACATTCTAAAGATTTCCGTTATAAACCCTGCGGTGGAAAATTAAACCATTTACGTTACCGTCTGGCATGGTTCGGCATGAAGTGGAACGGTTAAGCAACAAGAACGATACGGCGCGATGGTGGATAAGCGCTCTAAGTGACAAGTCATGGAAGATAAAATTTGAATCATGATTCCTGTTCATTCATACCTGAACAGCTTATGTAGCACATTTCGTTGTGGATTGTTATTAAAGAGTAGAGCCAACTATTGAATCCGACAGCGTGGTCTCATGCCTCGTGTCTCATGTTATGGAGGTGGTTGTGGTATAGATCTGGGCTACCTTAGAAAAGTGTGATTTTTACAATAGGGTTAACTCTGAAACTGGAGACCAATTCAGAACACAGTCACTCTCTATTGCATTTGTGCTCTTAAGCAAGGCACGTTACACGAGGAGGCCTGCTGCAGAGATGATTCCCAGGGGCTGTATTGAAACCCATCACATTGTCTGCTTTTTGTTCAGCTGGACAGCTGTTTACATCGATCCATTATAATGAACAGCACACATACATACTCACATGTGTAACGTATACGTACACACACGGGTCCAGCTGCATTCTGTTGATACTGTCTCTCTTTGGGCCTTTTGATATGAAATATTCATGCAATGTCGCAAGCTCAATGGAGGCTTTTGTTCTACATCATGACTGACATGTGCACCTGAGGCAGATGAAGATGCGTTACCCGTGATCTGAACTGCACAGAGACGTGCAGAAGGGTCTATCAGGAGAATAACAGAGGGTTTTTTGGTGACTGAAACAGATTTATTCTTGCCTGAGAGAGAGAGAGCTGGTGTTGAATAATGCACTTTGCATTGAGTTACTTGAAAGTATTGTTTTCAGTCCCATTCCTGTAGTGAGATTTCACATCTGTTATCTCTTTCTCCCTCTCCATCATCAAACTAACGCGTATCTCGCCTGAGTGCAGAGAATTTTAGTGGATTGTTGCAATAGAATTGATTTTTTTTGCTGCTTGTAACCAGAGCCTGTTTGAACTGTGTGCTTCAAGTTTACTCATGCATGGATGAAGGCAAACATGGCTTAATAAAAAGAGCTCTCTCGCTCTGTTCTTGTCTTTATGACTCTTTTTTTTTCTCTATTGGCCTCTTGCTTTCCATATCTTTCTCCATCTCTCTTTACCAGGCTTTCCCAAGTGGGCCAAGTTGTAATTTGCATGTCTTGGGTTCAGGAAGAGAGGGGTTTGCTTAAAGGCGGGGTGTCCGATTTCTCTTAGCCGTTGTTGATGTTCAAATGACCAAAACAAACACACCCCTACCCCCATCATTCGCTTTTGTCAGCGCTCGGCTAATGTCCGTCCTGTGCACTGTGCACCTTACTGCTGATTGGCTACAAGGTTGTTTTGGTACTCGGCCCGACTCAGTTGTCTAAAGCGTAATTCGGAAATCGGTTACCCCGCCTTTAAGGGGAGAGAGAATTCTCCAGCCTTGGAAAAAAACTACAAGGCAGAAACACTGATTGGTTCTCAGGCTGTTACCATGGTGGCAGGTCGTTCTCCTCATCTCAACCAAATGGCGTATAACTACTAGCATGCCACAATACCCCTGTTGTCATGACAACAGACAGGAAGTGAGACATTGTGCTCTCTCTCTCTCTCTCTCTCTCTCTCTCTCTCTCTCTCTCTCTCTATATATATACTGTATATATTGTTTTTTATACTCTTTTTATATAGCATGTACTGTATATGTGCTATATAATTCTATACATTTTGCATTATGTAAATATAATAAATACAATTTTACGTACTTTTTGGTCACATTTTTTGCTGCAGAATAAATTTATTGTGTGAATTTCTCATCAAAACAACAGCCATCTTGCACTTCATAAATGACTTTTGGCAATTAAAAATGTTTAGCATCAAATCCAATTTGAAGCCACCTCAAGCCTTCTGTTGCAGAGCTGAAATATGTGTAGGGTATCTGAAGAGTTGCTGGAATGCACTCAATGCATGGAGTGCTGGCTACGTATTTCCGGTAAAATCTCAGGGGGCGGGAAAGCTTCCGGGTTGTATTCACCCATAGCAAATGTGCTTTACCAGCGCTCGTTTTGTGGGGAATTAACGTGTAATATAGATAAGTGAAATACATCGTATTGTTAAAATACTATATATTAAACATGTAACGGTGCTATAATACAAAACTTTAATTTAGTCATGACCTGCAGCGTTTAAAACACGTGACTGTGGTTCCGTCAGGCATGGCTGTGTCGTTTTATGAAGCTTCACAGAGATTTAATAATGTTCCGAGCATGGATTTACTTTATTACACGTAAGGATTTAAACCTTAACTGGTACTACAGTTTGTTGTCATCACGTTAAGAGTGCAGATGTGATTGAGCCACAGCACGTCAGCTACTGAAGATCAAATGGTCTATTGGTGAAAACGCTAAAGTTAGCTAATGCTAAAGAATAAACGTAACACTGTGGATACATAAATTTGGTTTTATTTGTACAAATTGTGATGTAAATAAAAATAATGTAAATATATACTTAGACATTAATGTACTGTACATTTTTGTTTCTGTACGTAATATGCATTATATGTGCTTGTGCAGTCATCCATATCTTAGTTCTTAGTGTGTACTTTTTTGTGTGTAACTATTTATTTATGTATTAATGTAAGCTTATACTGTATATAATAACTGATATAGAGAAATTGTCTGGTAAAATGCAAATACAAAAACTATTAAATATGTCAAACAAATGCTTTTGATTTAAATAAGGTTTCATATTGGAATATTGTAAAGTAAAATATTTAAAATGATTAAAATGAATGGACTATATGAAATTCTCACAATACACAGTAAAAATGCTCACTACCATTTCAAAAGATGTCCCTGTTCTTCTTATGTTATCCCGGCTCTTAACCATTTCTCATATTTCTTGTGGTTAACAGTACTACTTTGTCTGTGATCTTTGGAAAACTTCACAAAATTATTAAAACAATATATTGAAGCTTTAGGTCACAGCTATCCTTTGGTGTGTCCTGCTCCTAAATTTTGTGTCTTCTCTGACTTCATCATAATTCTGAAACATGTCGTCCTCTCCCTGATCTCCTGTCATCTGATTCTGACTGGGAGCTGAGAAAATACATATAGCCTAGTATTAATGATTTGAAAATCACACTCGTAAAATAACAATGAGGTAAGTGAGAACGTTAAAATTTATTAAAAAAATCAATGTCATCAACTTAAGGTGAATTGTGTAACAACAAATTAAAAACCGATTCAGTATTTAAACAATATACCTTTTATGAGCCAAGCGATGTCTGTTTCTTTACAGCAAACCTGCATATTAGAGCCATATGACAGATGTGTCTTACCGGGAACTGTGTTATTGATATCTGGTCAGATTCATACAAATTTGTTGTTTAAAGGTAAAGGTATTTAAGGGCTGAACATCTTTGATAAACTCCTTGTAAAGATGATGCCATTCAGTGTTATCCAGCCTTAACGTTACGTGTTACATGCTAATAGCAATAGCATCCAAGCTGTCCATGTATTTTTAAACGTAGTTTGAAGTACTTCTCCATTTTAATTGACAGGGGGGCAGCTGACAGTCTCACAATGCTGACGAATATTGTTTATTGTAGTCCGGCAAACTTTGTGCAAGCAGCGAGTACAAATATGAATCTTCTGTCACAAATCATGTGCGAGAGGAAGAACCCAATTGCAGGCAGCAGTGAAGGGGTTAACAAGGGTATTTATTATACAAAAACACAAAACAAAACACCCTCGATGGGGGAAAAACGAAACTAAGAATCTGTATTAAACAAAACAAAGACTTCCCGCGTGGGGGCAAAAGGAAAAACAAGAACAGCAAAACCCTTACTAAAAAACACGACACAACGTCTTAAATAAAACAAGGCAGGATAAAACTAAAGCAAAAACACAAAACTCACAGTTCTCGAACAAGGCATGGAACAAGAACACGGGCAACAACATAGGAACACGGGCGACAACACGAGCATGAACACATACACATACGTAATACACGAGCACAGGACAAAGAAACAAGAGGGTATATATAGGGAACACAAACGAGGGATAACGACATGGGGCAGGTGTGGGTAATCAAACACTCAGGGAAAGATCACAAGGAAACGAGAGGAGCGGGGCCAATGAGGAGACACTGGAGAGAACGCATATTATTGTCAAAAGGACAATACTCAACTTTATTTTTATTTTATTTATAATAATAAATAATCCAATAATATGTTTCTCTCCACACATAACCAAAGACTTTGCCATGGCTCTGCTACAGGACCAAGAAAAACATGACTAAGGAAGCAGAGCCATGACAGAAGCCCCCCCTTTAATGAGCACCTCCAGGTGCTCACCAAGGGGTAGACGGACAAGACAAGGCAGACTGTAAAGGGCTGGGTGCCGGCTGGAAGGCCGGCTGGAAAGGGCTGCGCCGGCTGGAAGGCCGGCTGGAAAGGGCTTGACGCGGCTGGAAGGCCGGCTGGAAAGGCTTGACCGCTGGAAGGCCGGCTGGACAGGGCTTGACGCCGGCTGGAAGGCCGGCTGGACAGGGCTTGACGCCGGCTGGAAGGTCCGGCTGGACCGCATGGCCGGCTGACGACCGGCTGGAGGCCAGCTGGACGGGCTGATGGCCGGCTGGACACCGGCTGGAGGCAGGGCTGGACGGCTTGACGCCGGCTGGATACACCGGCTGGGACGCCGGCTGGATCACCGGCAGGATGGGGCAGGCGCGGCTGGATCCGGCTGGGACCTGGGACGCCGGCTGGACCGGACTGGACGCCGGCTGCACCGGACTGGACGCCGGCTCACCTGGCCATCCAATCAAGGCTTCTTCTTCCTTGACCGGCCCACAGGACATATGGCCGGTTGCTGAGAAGCGATGGGGAGCCCGAGATACTCCGCACCGGAGGAGTCGGACGGGGAGTCCCACGACTCCCTTTGTCTCCGCCGGCCACGGGTGTCGCTAGGTGGTGCAGCAGAGTGCCCCGAGGCAGATGGATCGGAGGGACCCAAGGTAATGGTGTCAATGTTAAGGACACCTTCCTCCGAAATCACCTCCAGGCGGGTCGGAGAGGCAAGACGTGCTGAGGCCCCTGGCGGATCCCGATTGTTAGCGTAACATACGAGATTCCCAAAGCCCAGGGGTCTCAGCATCCGCATCTCTGACCGGGAGAGTGGTTCCGCAAGACAGCCATTGAACATTACCTTGAGTTCCTCCTCCCCAAAGCAGCCTCGCTCTGCTACATCCAGGAACTGATCGGCGAACACCCAGATGTTAGTGTCTCCCTGGCAGAGGGAAAGGAGGCGGTGGGTCTCCTTAGCCCGGCTCCCCATTTCCAAAGAGCTGCCTGCTGGGCTCAGTATTGGCTCGTGTATTCTGTCACGAATCGTGTGCGAGAGGAAGAACCCAATTGCAGGCAGCAGTGAAGGGGTTAACAAGGGTATTTATTATACAAAAACACAAAACAAAACACCCTCGATGGGGGAAAAACGAAACTAAGAATCTGTATTAAACAAAACAAAGACTTCCCGCGTGGGGGCAAAAGGAAAAACAAGAACAGCAAAACCCTTACTAAAAAACACGACACAACGTCTTAAATAAAACAAGGCAGGATAAAACTAAAGCAAAAACACAAAACTCACAGTTCTCGAACAAGGCATGGAACAGGAACACGGGCGACAACACAGGAACACGGGCGACAACACAGGAACACGGGCGACAACACAGGAACACGGGCGACAACACAGGAACACGGGCGACAACACAGGAACACGGGCGACAACACAGGAACACGGGCGACAACACAGGAACACGGGCGACAACACAGGAACACGGGCGACAACACAGGAACACGGGCGACAACACAGGAACACGGGCGACAACACAGGAACACGGGCGACAACACAGGAACACGGGCGACAAC